>NW_025837826.1:225525-227386 GCF_002878395.1 Capsicum annuum | reverse complement strand
ATATTACAAAACATTCTTCTTGTCTTAAAAATACTCTAAGTGTGATCATTCAAACCGTGAATGTGTTCGAAGAATCCGCCTATTTTAGGTACCTCTATAGTCGGATTGAAGGCCATTTTATCCTAGGAGGAAGATTCCATAACCTCGGGTACAGTGAGGGAAATTATTCCTTAAGGAAAGTCCGTGAATTCAGACGACTTGGCCTTAAACATTTTTGTTTCATCTTTATTTTCTGAAAGATAAATACACCTCTTGGAAGGTCCTTTTGATTTTGTGTTGAGGGTATTTAAAACTTCATTGTGTTCTTGTTCATACTTGAACACGAGTTGAAGTTGTTGTTCTGTTATACAGATTCTACGTACCCATATTATGAAAAATAACAATCTTAAGGAATAACTTTACAGAATCTGTATTGCTTGTTTTTGGAGATTAAAGCTTAGGCTTTCTACTCCGCTTGAATTTAACTAGTGATTAGAAGACATAAAATCTTTATCACAAGTTAAGGTTCACTCGGTTGATGATTTGAAGTAATAAAAACTTCATCATTAACTAGAAACAAGAAGAAGAGTTTCAAGTTACTTAACTTTATAAATAGTATTCTAAAAAATACTAAGTTTTCTGTCTTGTGGTGACAGGAAAAATGACAACTAAAAGTCAAATGATGGATGCGACAATGTCTATGGGGGAAAATAATATTGCCACATCAAGTCGTACATATGCTCTGCCAACGATGGCACCGGCGGAGAAGCCCAGAAAATTTTATGACATCGAATTCAAGCGGTGGAAACAAAAGATGTTCTTTTACCTCACCACTTTATGTCTACAACGGTTCACTAGCGAAGATGCTCCCGAGGTGCCCGAGGGAACCTCAGACAAGGACCGCTTCATTATTGTAGAAGCTTGGAAATATTCGGATTTCCTTTGCAGGAACTATATTCTGAGTAGTCTCCAAGACGACCTCTATAATGTCTATAGTGGAACCAAGATGTCAAAAGAACTGTGGGGGGCACTTGAACGGAAATATAAAATGGAAGATGCGGGAATTAAGAAATTCCTTGTTGCACGGTTCCTGGACTTCAAAATGATTGACAGTAAATCTGTTGTTTCTCAAGTACAGGAGTTGCAAGTCATCATACATGATCTCCTAGCAGAAGGTATATTTTTAAAAAATACCTTAGTTGAACAAATTAAAAATGTTCTTAATACTCACATAAATTATTTTGTAGGTTTAATTGTGAATAATGTTTTCCAAGTAGTAGCGATAGTTGAGAAGCCACCCCCTTTGTGGAAAGACTTCAAAAACTACTTAAAGCATAAACGCAAGGAGATTACCGTTGAAGATCTTATCGACCGACTTCGTATTGAAGAGGACAATAAAGCTGCCGAAAGAAGGTCAAAGAAAAATTCTACAATGAATGGAGCCCATATTGTAGAAGATGGCTAAAACAACTCGAAGAAAAGAAAGAAAGTTGAACATGAAAGCAATCAACCCAAGAAAAAGTTCAAGGAAAAATGCTTCAATTATGGCAAAATTGGCCACACAAATTGTTAAGTCCCGAAGAAAGGCAAGAAAAAGGACCAAGCGAACATGATTGAGTCCAACAAAGAATATGATAATTTGTGTGTTATGTTCACGGAATGCAACTTAGTGGGGAATCCACGTGAATGGTGGATGGATTTTGGTACCACACGCCATGTTTGTACAAACAAACAGTTGTTCTCGTCATTTGCTCCGGCTCAAGCAAAAGAAATGCTTTACATGGCCAACTCCACTACTGCTAAGGTGGAGGGAACAGGAAAAATTTGCCTAAAGATGACTTACGGCAAGATCTTGACACTAAACAATGTGCTATATGTTCCG
>NW_025837826.1:194786-222525 GCF_002878395.1 Capsicum annuum | reverse complement strand
TGCTGAATTACCATACCGTAAAATACCAAAATCGAATTTAAAAATATTAAACCATACCAAACTAATTTGGTATGGTAATGATATTATTCTTTTAGATATCGAAAATCAAAATTATCGTACCAAAATTTAAAATATCATACCTTACCGTATCATGCCCACCCCTATCTCTCTCTCTATATATATAGAAAGGAGGAGGGCGGGGCAAATGAGTGCAACCCGCCACAGAAAACATTCAACTTTACCAGGATTTGGAGAAGGGCCACACTATAAGATGCTAGGCCATAAAGCATCCCCTATATGTGACGTGCAATCTTTCGCCATACACTACGTGAATGTAAAATATTTGGAGCACTAAATTGTCCTATATTTTGTTATATTAGGGGAGGCATGAAATGATTATAAAATTATCTTTGCATATCTATTGTTCATGGATTTGCATAAGTTGTGGTATAATTAGTCAATTGATACTTGTACTGGGATTAATCACTTATATTACATTTTGTGCATGAGATAGTAATTTTTTTTTGTCATATTAATTGATAATAAATTTTGGAACAACAATAAAGTTATTTCTGTGTGATCTATGATATTTTGACAGAACAATAAAATTATTTCTGCGTGATTTTTGGTCATGAATTTGAGCCATTAAATTAATCAATGATAAAGTCCCTTTGACAACTTTACCACCAAAGGGAGCTGTAATTAATACTTCTATTCTTAATTAGAGGATCTTGAGTTCGAATCTTATTATATCTTTGTAGACACGTGATTTTGATCCTCTTCGAGTTTAATATATATATTTTTCGATTTTAAATCTTTATTTGTGATAAGATATTATTTAAATTTTTAATTTTTTTTATAAATTTTTAGTTAAAAAATATATAACTAAATGAAGTTGATTTTAGGATATTTTTATTTTATTTTATTTTTATTCTAATTTTTTAAAAATAATAAAAATATTAAAATATATTTTTCTTTTTAAATTTTAAATAAATAAGCTAAGAGTTTTAGTACTATCTTAATTATATTTATTTTTGAATATTTATAAACATTTATTGCATTTTCTTAAATATAAAAATTAATTAGTAATTATTATATTATGTTTTATTAATATTATATTTATTTATTATTTTATTTTTATTATTATCTTCTATGTATAAAAAAAAGGGAAAAAAGAAAATGAAAAAGATTTAAAATTTGAATTTCTCCTCCCTTCTGTGATAATTTTAACTGTCCCCCCCAAAGAATCCCCCTATTAATAGACTCTTCCACCCCCTCCCCCCCCAAAAAAAAATAAAAAATTACGGACATTAATACTAGACCCATCAGAGTGAACATCAGACAAAGCAAAAACCAGAGAAAAGAGAACATCATAAACCAGAAAGGAAACAAAAACAAAAACATCAGACAGATAAAAAAATAAGCAAAACAGTAGAAAAAAGAGTAAAAAGGGAGAGCGTTCTTGAAGATTGGGGTTTTGAAGTTTGAGTTTTGATTTTTTTCGAGTTTTCCGGTGACGACATTTCTATTTTTACATTCCTTTAGTACAGGTTCTTATTCGATCCTGCACTATTTAATTTATAAGTTTTATTGCGAATCAAATTATAAATGAAGTTGTTTAAATAATTTCCTGTACTATTCGTTATGTGTAACTGATTTATTATGTGAATCTGTTCATTATTATGTGTTGTATGTTTGGGTAACAGGGTACTTATGTATTTTAAACATTAATTCAGAATTTAACACATTCTTTTTTTTTTAGCCTACGCTGTCGGATTTTTAATTGAGTGTTAAAATAAACAATGCCCATGATACATAGAATGAAAAAGTCAGGTGCTAGGTAGTATTTTAATGAAAACATATGTTTTTATTAGTTGTTGTTTATAATGCTTAGGGATCTGTTTTATATTACTTACCCAAAGATTGAGAAGGAAAAGAAAGTTGATGTATTCGACAAATTATCATAATCAATACATTAGTTCCTTTGATTTTTCTTGATTCGCTTTTGGTAGGTGATAGTGTAGGTCGTATGATATTGCTAAGCAGTAGTTTTTACCCAATAATTAATTGTTCAAGTTGGCAGATGAATTTTCAAGTGTTTTAGCGGCAATTAGTTTTGTTTTGTGTTCGCTTTTATACATAATTTTTGTTAAAAAAGGGATTTTAAATCAATATTTTGTTGGGTCCTTTTCTTCCCAGTTCACGATTTATTTCTAGTAGAAATCAATGGTGTTCTTTTTTATGTTTATTACTCCTAAATCACTTGTAAGTTTTAAAAGTAATTTAAAATAGACATCATGATATTTTATAAATGTTATAGTCTTTAGTTTATGGTTTACGGGAATGTGGAAGTAGATATTACAAATGACATGCAAAAGAATCAAAGATAATATCATTGTGTTTGATATGGTGAAAAATATACTTTGGTATAAAGAAAATCGCATGGGTAAATATAGTGCTCATATTTGCTTGAATAATTTTTTTTTTATATTATAATGTTTAATTAATGGTCATAGTGGAAGTATTTATTTACTGTAATGAATAAGGTTTTTACATTGTTTGAAATTTATTTGAATTGAACCAGATGGTGATTACTTCCGTTTTAAATATTTTATCCATTTGAATCTTATTTTAATTTTCTTAACATTAGGTAAATTTTAGGAACGTTTAAAATATCCGTTTTAATTAAGAATGCGGCGTACGCATCTTTCTGAGACATTTAAAAATTCAAAGATGCAATAATGCACCTTGATAAATATTTTTCTAAAATTAACTTTCAACGATTTATTTAATAAAAGATAATAGACAAGTTTTCGGTATACTAAAAATGAGCAATTTTAGGCCTTAACATAATTTATAGAAAATAGTTTTTGTCAAGATAAGTCAATAAAAGCGACTGTGCTAGAACCACGGGATTCGAGGGGTGCCTTACACCTTCCCCTCGGTAAACATAATTCCTTACCCGGTCTTCTATTTTTGCAGATCAAAATAAAAGAGTCATTTCTTTTGACTAGGGATTCAAAAGGAAACTTGGAACATCGAAACTCAATTCCAAGTGGCGACTCTGTAAATAAATTAATCTCTATTCAAAATCGTCACTTTAATTGGAAAAATCCTTTGACCTTTGATCCTCGAGACGAAAAAGGGGTGTGACATTTCCGGTAACTTTGCTGGGGAATAATAAGAATTCGAGCTTTTTGTATTGACTTATACTTACATTAATTATTTTTGATAATATGTTTATTGGCCTTATATGCTACTTGTCTCTTATTTACTGCTTTGATATTGATTGAACTGTATTATATACTGTCTTCTCTTGCGCACCTCCTCTGAGTCTCTGAAATAGGATAGAAGGAATGTATCGCATGTATCCTACTTTCTTTTTGAGATAGCTAGAGTGTCAAGACACCTGGTGAAGGATTATAGTCACACATGTTAGGCGGGGTTCGGATCGACAACGAAGGTGGTGTTGCCTTGCTACCGATCAGGTTGTTCCTCCTCGACTCGAGTGTCCGCTTGGGTAAGCCAGTCTAGACAACTATCCTTATTAGGCTTAAACTTAGAAGAACTGAAAACTTAGAATCTGGTTATCCCTATTAGGTGCCGCTTTATTTGCATCATTTGGATTTGACTTAGCGAGACTCGGCACAGGGTTCGGGTCTGTTTAGGACAGGTGACCTACTTTATAAAGACCAACATGTGTATCCTACGTGCTCTTTGACATTTGTTTGAAAGGATTTTTATTTTTTGATCGGCTTTTAGGCAACTTTGAAAATGCAAGGAGATTAAATTATCCTCACATTTAGTGAATTATTTTTTAAAGAAAAATTTTATTTTTAAAAGAAAGGAAAATTTTTAGTAACATAGTTTTACGGTTTTCATGAACTATGAGGGTCTGATTCTTACTCTTTAGTGAGATGCTTAGGAAGCCCTTTTCGGGGTATGACCCTATCTTTTGAAAAATTATTCATAAATTTATTGGGGAATATTTTGAAAATATGATTACTTTCATAATTATTTTTCTTATCCTCAAGTTCAATTTTTGTATATATATATATATATCTTAATATCCTTGAATCTTTAAGGATCATGAGGCTACGTTTTTACAAAATAAAAATATATATAAATCTAAACAACCCTTAACCTTTAGGGGTCTTGAGGCTGAGTTTTGTACGATATATATTTCAAGAACTATGCACACCTGATTCTCACATTGATGAAATACGTAGGCAGTCCTTCGTGGATCCAGTAATTTTAAAGAAAAAATACATTTGTGTTTCCTTCTAAACAAATAAAGAAAAAGTTTTGATTTATATATAAAATAAATTAATTTCTTTTCGAAAATAAAATGTGTTTTATCATTATTAATGAATTTAAAAACAAAAAATATTTCTCATTTCTCAAATTAAAAGAAAAATCTGTTTCTTCATATCTCCAGCTTCACAAACTACGCACACCTGATTCTCATCTTAATGAGATACGTAAGCGCCCTTCTAGGGTTCAATGATCTTTTCAAAAAGAATATGAAAGGAAAAGAGTTTTTGAAAAAATATTGCATTCTGACGCCTTTGTTATTTCTTATCACAGTTAGTTTAAGGTGGTTGGTTTGTGATATTTTGGTTGGTCCTCCACATCACACCAAATCTAAAGGAGGTTTAGCTGTGTCCAACAAGGATATATAGAGTGACCTCATAGATCAAGCAAAGAGTCAGGAAAATGAAAGTTTAAAGGAAGAGAATTTGAGACTAAGGCAATAAATAATGAAAATGTATCAAGCTTGTGCCAGTGAGCATCCTTCTCCTCCGTTCCCCACTATTAAAGACTGGTGCATGTCTTCAAGTGTCAACCTTCTTCAAAGCTCTGAGATTTTAAAATTTAAGGAACACGATGGACATGAGGATTTTGTGAAGTATTTGGGACGATACTGCAATCGATCAAGGAAAATTGAAGAAAAGAAGAAGGAAAACACATTTATTGTCATGCCAGGGCCAAAGCAGAGTTTGAGAGGTCCAACCCACCAATACTGTTAGCCTCAATCCCGAGGTTACATATTAGATCCACACAACCAAATGCAACAAGGTTCCTTTCTCCAAAATCCAAGAAATCCCGTTCCACTTTCTCAATATCCTTTGACCAATGCACAGTCGTATGCTTTCCTATCCACAATGGCATGCCTCAGTCCCTCAAAGTTGTCCTAGACCCTCACAAATTTACCAAGGAACCTCTAAATTCAAGTTTTATTCGAGGCCAGAGTTTGTAATGAGGAGAAAGGCAAAGGATAATTTCACGCCAATTGGGAAGTCCTATACTAGTTTATTCTAGACATTGAGGCAATGGGAAATGATTACTCCTATCCCTGGGTCTATTCTCGATCCATATTTAAATATTTTGATTCTAATGTACTATGTGCTTATCATTCTAATGTGCAAGGTCACAATGCTGAAGATTGACTTATTTTGAAAAGAGAAATAGTGAAAATCATTCAAGAAAAAATGATTGTGGTGAAAAACATTGACACCTCAACCGCCCCACAGATTTCTTTGCCAGCACGTGGTACTGCGCGATATGTGGAAAACAATGAGTTAAGTATGGGGACCCAGAACTTATTTGTTGAAGGAAATGTGTCTGATCATGGTGGAAGCTCTAGTCATGCTGATATGCAAATCAGTGGCTAAATTGTTAGGCTGAGCAATTGAGAAGTCACCTCTCTCCCTACTAGGAAGTGTTCTAGTAGTTTGTTTTGTTTCCTTTTCTATTTTTTGAATTATTTCAGGGTTGTAGTTTGGGATTTATCTTGTTTTGTCCCTTTGTCGTTTATGTTCAAACCCTTTTATCTTTCATTTTAATTAAATGAAGTGTCCCTTTCACTTTATTTTTTAAATATGTGTTGTTTGTTTATTTTCTTTATATAGTACATTTTATGTTAATTCTAGTGATATGACATACCTGCAGAATTTTCAGCCAGATCTTAAAATCCAATTTGAGCATGGACTTTGAATCAAAGGGCTAAAGTTAGAAAAAACATTTGAGACAATAGGTAGTGTTGAAACATTTGATGATCAAGTTGGAGCCTTCTTTGAAAATTAAGACAATTATTTTGAGAATCACAAGAATAACTGGTCATCAATTGAAAGACATGTCTCAATTAGGTCATATAGTGGAAGCGAGATCCCTATTCAAGAGAAATAGAAAGATAATCAGTTCCACAAAAGCATAAGTCATTTGATATGAGGGATGTACAACAAAGGTAGAGTTATAGGTTTGACAAGTGTAAAAGAAGAAATGGTACACACATGATCTTCAACTCCCACTTTCATATTACATGTTATGTACTTGTATTTTCAAGGATTTATATGACGAGGGAATTTTATTCTGCTATCCAAATATTGTGTCATCCTTTGTTTACCTCATTTGAGTTTTACTGTTATTTTCTTTAATACTCCTCTTTTGGAATCAAGATAGAGTCAGCAAAGTTAACAAAAGTGTCGAGCAAAAGACTAGAGTCAGAAAAGTTTCAAAAAAAAATATGGTAAAAAGAAAGAAAAGAGAAAAAGAGTCAATAATAACTGAAAAAAAGAAATTAGAATCAAGTAAAAGAATGATTTATCTGAACTACGTTTGACCTGATTCTTGCTATGATAAGATACGTAGGCAGCCCTACTTTGGAGTTCGATCCAACCAAAAGAAAATTCAAATTATCCAGAATGAAATGAAACTGGGGCAAAGTTTATTTCCTTAAAAAAAAGTTGATTCCAAAAGTTGTATGTTTCACCCAATATTATGTAAATTTTTTAGCCTCATGCCTCCCTTTCCTTCTAACCTTTTCCAAAAGCCAAGTTACAATCAAAGAAAGACCTTCAGATCGATCTTTGAGAATGTCAGAGCTAAATATGTTATGGGTGCATGATGTTTCGTATGTTGAGCATTATTTTCAAAAAAAAATAAATAAAAGAAATGAATGAGTAAAAATGAGAGAGTCTTATTGGTGAAAACCTTTTTGAGCACCATAAGGAGACAATGAGCTGAGAAAGAAATGAAAATGAGATAGGCGTTGGTAAAAATCTATTGAGTTGCCACTAGCCGAAGGAGGATTGTGATCTAGAGGGAGCATATTCAAGATTCATTCCATTTCAAAATCAATAAGTAGGAAAAAGTTGTAATAATTAGTATGGGTAGATTAGGTTGTTTAATTTAAAATGCATGTCATGATTGCTGGAATCGACTACCACACCTAAATAAGTTTTCTTCTGTCGTTTAAAAAAATGCCTATTGTTTTTCCCTTTATTTTTCTACTTTTGATTGTTTTGATATCTTTGTCATCAAGTAAAAACTATTGTCATTTTTCTCATGTCTTTGAGTCAAGTCCATGTCATAACAAGTGAAAAAAGATTTTAAAACTGGCTACTAGCTTTTTCAATTGCACAAAGCAAGATAAAAAGCCAACACATGAAAGAGACATGATTGTGAGCCAAAATAAGGCATGCAGAAAGCTTTGTCAATAGACGAGTCTGAAAAATCATGAGAATACCAAGGTTCATAGGGTTTATTTGAAGAGTATGGCAAAACAGAGATATTATGTTTGTTTCAGAGTCACTTCTAATAATCTGAGTTTGGGTCAACGATGCAACAAGTTGGTGACAGGTGCTAATGATTGGAAGTAAGGTTAAATGTGATGAGGGAAAGAGTGATTTCCATGGAAGCTAAAGCCACACACTTTCCACCATGTTTTTGAACTCACAATTTTTCTTTGATGAAACAAGAAACATGTTACTTTCAAATCAAGGACTTCAGAGCATAAATATCAAGAGCTGCAATGCTTTATTTCCACAAATGTAGGAAGCAATATTGCTGCACAGGTTTGATAATCAAATTATGGTAAAAATTCATCATCCTATATCTCTTGAAAACATACTTCTTTATCTAGGTATTTTCCTTTTCAATTGCTAGGTGATATACTTCTTAAATTGAACCTTGATTCCTAGAAGACGTACCTTTTAGTCGAGTCATTCCCCTTGATTCCTATAAGACGTACCTTTTAGTCGATTCATTCCCCTTGATTCCTATAAGACGTACCTTTTAGTCGAGTCATCCCCCTTGAGTCCTATAAGACGTACCTTTTAGTCGAGTCATCCCCCTTGATTCCTATAAGACGTACCTTTTAGTCAAGTCATCTCCCTTGATTTCTATAAAACGTACCTTTTAGTCGAGTTATTTTCTAAGTACAAACTACGGAAAAAAATTATTCGTGTTTATTGAATTTTACTTTCTACTCAGGACCCTTCTGAAGAATGGAATGCTATTTTTTTATTTTACTATTTACTTTGAGTTCAGAAGCCCGCCTGAAGAACAGGGTGAAGAAAAAGCAAATCGAGGAGCCCGCCTGAAGAATAGGTTGAACAATATCAGTTGCAAGTCAGAAGCCTGCCTGACGAACAGGGTGAAGAATAATCAAATCAGGAGGCCGCTGAAGAATAGGGTGAACATCGTCAGTTGCAAGCTCAAGAGCCTTCCTGAAGAATAGGGTGAAGATTCTCAAGTCTAAATCAGAAAAAAGTCTGAAAAATGAGTCAATTGTCATGTTCCTCTCTAATGCCAAGATGCAAACATGAAGGACCATTTCATTTTTTCAAATTTCAACTCAACATAACGACTACTTCACCATTTGAGAAGTCATGAAGATTCAAGTCAAGATTCCAGAAAAGCTGTGCAATAGATAGGATCTTTCACTTGTATTTTTTATTTTGATTGTTATTACTCATTTGGATGTAAAAACAGAAATCGCGAACAAAAAACTCGAAGGAACTTCACTCGACCTCTAATTCATTCTCTCACTATTTTACCTTTAAACTACATGTGACCTGATTCCCTTATGATCCGAGATATGTAGGTGGTCCAAAACCAGGACTGTAACGCCCTGAATCTAGTACCCAAAATGCTACACGGTGCTCATAACCCCGAAGGACCACAAACTAACCCATGACTGATACCTGTACCTGTACCTGTATACTGCATAATATACTGTATAATGCGAAAACATGAACTGAAAGGCTATAAGGTTCAAAATTGAGACATAATATCTGATAAAATATAACATCTGGGTGGGGTATGAAATACCTAAAACTAACTAAAATAAACTATCCACACATACTGTAGTCTGAAAAGCCTCTAAAACATGATTGTCTGAATAAGGAGTTGATGGGATATGTCCCCAACTAAATCTAACTAATAAATTAATTAATGAGATAATAAAGAAATGGTCATGTCTTCGAAAGATGGGGACTCACTCTAACTCTGACTGCTGAGTCTGGAATGCTTCTGATGCTCTGGAGCTTGTGTCTCTGAACCTATGGTATAAGATACCATATTGCAAATACGTCAGTACTTTGAATATACTAGTATACATGTGAGGTAGGCTGAATGCATGGGGTTCGTATGCATGAACAATACTGACTAACTGACTAATATGAACGTGAGAATGCATGCATGAATACATAGTAACTATAACTGAGATCGTGATAACATGAATTTATTGATAACTAACATGACTGGTAACTGAGTTCTGATGACTGATATAACTGATAACATGAGTGACTGTATCTGACAGTCCTGAATCTGATAAAACTAGCTGAGTTTTGTATTATTCTGAGTTGACCGCATCTGATAATCCTGAATTCTGTAGAACTGTCTGAGTTCTATTACTGAGACTAAATGACTGTATCTGATAGTCCTGGTTTCTGTAGCTGAAACTATGGGAAGTAGTTATTTAACCGACATGCCCCTAATACACTATTATGGATGAGTTGGGGTCCAATCTGTAACCCCAATTGGAAGGGTGTCAATACCGCGCCACTGGTAAGGATAATCTGTGAGTAACCCTCATATAACAGATAACTCTAGTGAGAATGGTGGGAACCCTCATATAACAGGTTACGCCACCTCATCTACCCTCATATAGTAGGCTATGATGTCTCAGCCTATGCTGGCTACATAGTTCTGAAACACAAGGATTGCTTCTAAAAATACACCCTCTTCCCATCCTTGCATTTACTCGATGCTAATTTCTACTCCATCTGAATAAACACTGAACATGATTAACTAAACTGACTGGACTGAGCTAACTAAATTCCGCTGACTGATGGAACATTACTAAGATCTGATAACTGACTGAGATTTACTGAGATTACTGAGTTTTCCTGAATCATGAGACTAACTGATTTCTACTGAACATGGCTTGACTGAGAGTATATTGAAAGCATGACATTGGCTCTAGGCATATAGCTAAATTGTCGGGTACAAGCATCCCCAGGACTCGATGGAAAGAAACTGACAAAGTATGACTTTCTTGAATACATGATCAATATCACAATCTATAATTCATTTATTAAGGCATTTCATCAAACATGTGATATGCATAAACTTGTACATACATGAGGATTGCATAATATCATACTAGTTGGGCACTTTTCCTTCGCATAAGCATTTAATCAAAACATATAGTAAGCATAGTATATGTAGACAACATTATACAACAAACAAACATCATGATACAACTCTAATTTCATCATCCAAGGGTTTAATCATAGGTTCGCATGAATCTACACCTATACTAATCAATTCTGCATAAAATTGATCACCCAACATGGATTAGAATTCAATTGGTCATTATCAAGATGAATAAAAGCAAACCCAACATGAAATTCATACATAAATCCATACACTTGAACTTTGAAAAGAGATTCTTGAGCTTCATGGACGAAAGGAGTCCATGAATGAACACTATGCATACCTGGTAGTGAGTTTCTTGAAGTTCTTGAACTTGAAGAACTTGAATTTCTTAGTTTCTTGAAGAAGGATTTGGATCTTGTTCTTGGGGATTATCTTTGAGAGAAACCCTAATTTGATGCTGTGAAAGAATAATGAATTTAGGAGCCTTGGTCGGATATTACTAGGTATATAAACGGGTGGTAAAAGACCAAAAAAACCCTTTAAAAATAGCTTAAAAATAACTAAACGGAACTTGCGACGGCTCATGCGACGGTCCGTCGCCGGATCGACGGTTCGTCGTTTCGACCTTCGTAGGTGGACCAAGATAGGGACTCACTGCCTAAGTAGCGACAACTTGGGTGACAGTCCGTCGCAAGTTCGATGGTCCGTCAACCTGTCCATCGCACCTTATCCAGAAGGTTGCCTCACCACCTTAGTTGCGATGGTCCATTGCTAAGTCGACGGTCCGTCAACCTGGCCGTTGCACCTGGGCGACTCTGGCAGCTCTGAGTAAAACATCCATAACTTTTTACTCCGATATCGAATTTGGACGAAATTGGTATCATTGGAAAGATTATTCAATTTTCCACGTGATAAAAAGTAAAAATCTTAAAAATTCCACTTGTACAAAAATAGATTCATCTTCTAAAGCAAGCTTCCAACATTCTTGGGACAGTTTCAAGCTAGGAAAAATTATGGGGTATTACAAGGACTCAGCCACATCTTTTATTTTATTTTATTTTATTTTGTTTTATCTAGAATAATCGGACGGTCAAAAATCATCTCTTTGTCTACTTCTTTGTATGAAAACTCTTCGAGATTTCAAACAAAGAGAGGCAAAATGTAAACACCTGATTTTGACCCTCTCCGAGTTTAATATATATATATTTTTCGGTATTAAATATTTATATTTGATCTGATATTATTTAAATTCTTATTTTTTTATAAATTTTTAGTTAAAAAATAAATAACTAAATGAAGTTAATTTTAGGATATCTTTTTTGTTATTTTTATTTTTATTCTATTTTTTAAAAAATTATACAAAAATTAAAAAATATTTTTTCTTTTTAAATTTTAAATATATATGCTAAGAGTTTTAGTACTATCTTAATTATATTTATTTTTGTATATTTATAAACTTTTATTGTATTTTCTTAAATATAAAAATTAATTAGTAATTATTATATTATTTTTTATTAATATTATATTTATTTATTTATTTATTATTTTTATTATTATCTTCTATGTATAAAAAAAGAGAACAAAAGAAAATAAAAAAAATTAAAATTTGAATTTCTCCTATTATCTGATAATTTTAACCGTTTCGCCCAAAGAATCCCCTATTAATAGACTCTTCCCCCAGAAAAAACTACGGACATTAACACTAAACCCGATACTGCATCAGACAAAAAAAAACCAAAGTGAACCCTTGACAAAGCAAAAACCATAGAAAACAGAACATCAGAAACCAGAAAGAAAAAAAAAACAAAAACATCGTACAGGAAAAAAAACAAGCAAAACAGTAGAGAAAAGAGACGTGAGAAAAGAGTAAAAAGGAGAGTGTTCTTGAAGATTGGGGTTTTGAAGTTTTACTTTTGGTTTTGTTCGAATTTTTCGGTGATGACGTTTCTATTTTTATATTCGTTTAGTTTATCATACAGGTTCTTATTCGATCCTGCACTATTTAATTTATAAATTTTATTGCGAATCAAATTATAAATGAGGTTGTTTAAATAATTTCCTGTACTATTCGTTATGTGTTACTAATTTATTATGTGAATCTGTTTATTATTATGTGTTGTATGTTTGGGTAACAGGGTACTTATGTATTTTATACATTAATTCAAAATTTAACACATTCTTTTTTTTTTTAGCCTACGCTGTCGGATTTTTAATTGAGTGTTAATATAAACAATGCCCATGATACATAGAATGAGAATCGGAAAAAGTCAGGTGCTAGGTAGTGTTTTAATGAAAGCATATGTCTTTATTAGTTGTTGTTTATTATACTTAGGGATCTGTTTTATATTACTTACCCAAAGATTGAGAAGGAAAAGAAAGTTGATGTATTCGACAAATTATCATAATCAATACGTTAGTTCCTTTGGTTTTTCTTGTTTCACTTTTGGTAGGTGATAGTGTAGGTCGTATGATGTTGCTAAGCAGTAGTTTTTACCCAATAATTAATTGTTCAAGTTGGCAGATGAATTTTCAAATGTTTTAGCGGCAATTAGTTTTGTTTTGTGTCCGCTTTTATACATAATTTTTGTTAAAAAAGGAACTTTAAATCAATATTTTGTTGGGTCCTTTTCTTCCCAGTTCGCAATTTATTTCTAGTAGAAATTAATGGTGTTCTTTTTTATGTTCATTACTCCTAAATCACTTGTAAATTTTAAAAGTAATTTAAAATAGACATCATGATATTATATAAAGGTTATAATCTTTAGTTTATGGTTTACTGGAATGTGGAAGTAGGTATTACAAATGACATGCAAAAGAATCAAAGATAATATCATTGTGTTTGATATGGTGAAATATATATTATGGTATAAAGAAAATCGCATGGGTAAATATAGTGCTCATATTTGCTTGAATAATTTTTTTTTTCTAATATTATAATGTTTAATTAATGGTCATATTGAAAGTATTTATTTACTGCAATGAATAAGGATTTTACATTGTTTGAAATTTATTTGAATTGAACCAGACGGTGATTACTTCCGTTTTAAAATATTTTATCCATTTGAATCTTATTTTAATTTTCTTAACGTTAGGCAAATTTTAGGCTCATTTAAAATATCCGTCTTAATTAAGAATGTGACATGCGCATCTTTCTGAGACATTTAAAAATTCAAGGATGCAATAATGCACCTTGACAAATATTTTCTAAAATTAACTTTCAACGATTTATTTAATAAAAGATAATAGATAATTTTTGGTATAATAAAAATGAGCAGTTTTAGGTCTTAACATAATTTATAAAAAATAGTTTTAATCAAGATAAGTCAATAAAAGCGATCGTGCTAGAACCACGGGATTCGAGGGATGCCTTACACCTTTCTCTCAATCAACAGAATTCCTTATCCGGTCTTCTGTTTTCGCAGACCAAACCTTTTGATTAGGGATTCAAAAATGTGACTTGGAGCACCGAAACTCAATTTCAAGTGACGACTCTGTAAATAAATTAATTCCTATTCAAAATCGTCACTTTAATTGAAAAAATCCTTCGACCTTCGACCTCGAGACGAAAAAGGGTGTGACAATCTTAAGTTGTCTTTAACAAGAAACGTCAATCATATGTGACTTTTCTGTGTGAATTCAAATTTTCTTTCAAATCCAAATGAATACTAGACTTTCTAGTGTGAATTCGAGTTAGTAAAATCCAATCAGATATCAAAAATAATGGGAAATAAGATAATATTTAAAAAAAAAAAATGATCCAAGCCACCACTATATAAAGAAGTGGAAAGTCCTATTCAAGTCCCTCTCTTTTCATCAAACACAAAACAGATGAACTAAAAACAGATAACACCACCATATCTTTCACTAATCATTTCCAAAACTAATGGAGACAAGAATTAGTCCAATTAGTCCTAATGATCTGCAATTGGAGTTTGATGAATCTGATATATGGGAAAACACTAATAGTCCTGACGAAATTACAAATGAAACTAATAGTACCATGCCCACCCCTATGCTTAATGATGAATCGGATCTACCTTTAGATAGGGTTCATCCGAACCCCCTTCGACGAAAAATTATACTATATTTCTATGGTTAAAATAATTTTTTATGTAGATATATTAGATGTTGAACCCTTTTCGGTTAGTTCATATGTTACTTGTGAATCCACTTGGTGAAAATTCTAGTTCCACCACTGATACCGAACTGGTAAAAATTCCTAGTTAAGGAGTATAAGAATAATGATATTCGAGACAAGGAGGACACAGATGAGGATAGAACTCCACCTCATGAATATTTAGCAAGGACAAGAGTGGCTTCGTTTTCCGTGCAGGAAGGTGTGGGGAGGACACTCAAAGGAAGAGATTTTAGTAGGCTGAGGAATGGTATTTGGAAACTTGTTGGTTTTGAGAATATCATCTGTTTTATTTATGTCGTACTCACGATTAAGAGAATCGTACTGTTTTTTTAAGTGAAGATATTGTTCAAATAAGCGTAAATATTTTGAATTTGCACATATATTATATTATAGTTACTAATTAAGTATCAAATTTGAATCGAAAAGAAAAAGACTTCTTTTGTCTCCGAATTCACAAAAACATTGAGTAATATAATTCTCATATTCCGAATTTCATCACATAAAATAGAAGGGAAGGAAAAAATTACATATCACGTTCTTTTTGTTTCTTTTATTTCCTTGTGATCGTGATTTAATTAGCTAGTTCCTCCAACTCCATGAGCAGATTAATAGAACTACTGAAACGGCATTGACACTTTGATATCAAATGCGAGAATGCACGTCACATAAGGAGTCATTTGATAGGGTGTATAAAAATAATATTGAATGTGATGCATTAGTAACATTGCGTTTAGTTCCGCTGACATAGTGACATTATCATTTTATTGGCTATGATTTGTTGTATTAAATAAATAAGATGTATTAGAATAGAAATAATATTGAATAGAGTGTATTAGAATAGAAACAGAAATTAGTACTATTAATATCATTATCATCATTTGCTATGTAGAAAAATACTATCAAATATGACATATAACATATAATATATACATGTATTAGTTATACCATACTTTAATTCATAACCAAACATTTTACTTAAATTTAATACAAATATTAATTTTATGCATCCTAGCTACCTAACAAGTCCTACCACACCACTCCTTAATGTTAGTTCATACTGGGTTGCTAATAATTATACTTCTCTAATCATAGAAACTGTACTTCTAGAGTAATCCCTTTGAGAATAATATATGGAAATTTTATTTTTTTTTCTTAAAAAAATATAGAGGTTTGACATATGGAGTAAATTGTTTCTTGTTTATATGCTGTAGACTTTTGGGTAGTATTTTAGTGGTAGGTAAGAAAGCAACAGATTAGCTTACATAATCCTTACCTCAAATCACACGTTAACTATACATGAACACAAAATATATGAAGAACAAAAAATGAAGGATTAATAATAGCTTGAAACACGCACAAAACATTTTCTTAAAAATGATATTTGCTTCCTCTCCTTTTTAAAATTGTTATGAGATTGTACACAAATAATTTTAATGGATATGACAAATCTATTGAATTATGCACTAAGCAAATAGTGAAGAAATTCTTTCGAAAAGTAAGAATTATGAAACTTGATCTTTTTGGAGAAGAAAGAACAACTTTGCAGAAAGTTGTAAAGAAAAAACTCTGTAATTTTTTTTGTAAAGATGCTTGTAAAAGTTACTTCAGAATTCGCTAGATGTTTGGTTCATAGAATTGGTGAAAAAGACGCAATCTTTCATTGAAAAGACATAAATTTAAAGAATACATCCTTTCATATAAAAGAAATCTCCTTATTTATAAACTTTTTATTAATTTAATTAAACAAAATTCAAAAATCTCCCACTAATTTAAATATAAATTATAACACCAAGATCAAGTCACATTCATGCATAGAGTAAGTGTATCTTTCGATTTGAACAGTACCCTAGTGCAATCCCACAAGATAAAATTGAAATTTCATGTAGCATAATATCTTTAAAAGTGTTATTTCTTGTGATAACATCAGTGACACTAAACACATAAATATTTCATTCCCGCCTTCCACTCAACATGCTTTGCACTATATGACCATATGCTATCCAAAATTCATGAACATTTATGAGAGCAAATTCAACTCCCAATTAAAGTGGCACCACTTCTATGTTCATTTGGGTGAAGTTCTTTAAGTGTCTTTGTCATATTTGAAACACTTGTTTCGTGAAATGAACCTCATTAAGAGTATCAGAACTCAATCTCCAATCTATGACAACTAGTATTAGTATATCGCTTACTTAAGTACTGAAACATCCACGTATTATAACTTGTTGTTAACCTTTAAACTCTTAACTATACAGTGTCGGATAGAGTACTTTCAATTATTGGTGGACCTAATTAAGAAATTTTACATAATCAAACTTAAAATTGTATTCAATAACTTCCGTTTAAGAAACTTAGTAAATAGTTTGTAAATTCTTTTGACTCAATCACTGTTATAGAAGTCATTCCATTTTGAATGAATTTTTTCACATAATCATATCACGAACTTATGCGTTTTGACTTCACATTATATGATTTTTATTTGCTCGAGTTAAAGTGGCTTGACTATCACAAAATTGAACTCATATCTTAAGGAATTCTCTTGATAATCCCTCAACCACTCAACTCCTTTGATTTACTTGCTTCTACCAATGCTAATTTTTTTTGGTTTCGAGAAATTGTACCTACTCACAAAGTAAACATTCATCATGTGGTAAATTTATTTTTCTCACATATTCTATACCAACTTGTATCGATATAAAAATAGTATGAAACTCAGAGTTTTTTAGATCTTTAATTTTCTATAGAAAATCAAGAACTCGACTACTGACCTTTCCAATAGCGCTTGCTTACGTAAGTTAAGCTACACTGTTTTCATCATAATAGTTAATTCGATCTAGGATCAAATACGATATTTTTCTCTTTTATGTTTAAAAGACTAAATTGATTTGGCATATTCTCAATGTTATGAGATTAACTCAACACATAACTATCATTTTGTTTAATCTTGATACCCAACATGTAGTATCAATTTCTCTACGATCCTTCATTTTAAATGTGAAAATAAAAATATCTTATGATTTTTATATATTTTTTTCGATCAACATATTGGTGAACTATCACACAAAATCACATATCCATCAAAATAATGAGTTGAGGCCATACTAAATGTTAAGTCTATTATTGACTTCTAATCACATGCCAAACACGCCCAAACATTAAATATATCAAGTGCCTTTTCATATCACATATAGAGAAAATTGAATTCAATAACTCATGTTCTCTAGATCTCATGTTCATTTCTAATAATTTTTAACTATACACAGAAACTTGTAAACAATGTAATTTTTCATATCATCTTACAACTTGGAAATAAACTTCACATAGTTTTCCTAATATCCACAAATTTGCAGTCTTGGCTACTTTTTATCAACATCCTGTAAATTTGAATGTAGTATATTCTTTATAATCAAATATCATTTTTAGATTGTTGAAAAATATATTTCAGAAAAACAAAATATATGAAGAAGAACACAAGATGAAGAATTAATAATATGAATAAAGAACACAAAATTTAAGATTTGAAACACGCACAAAACACTTTCTTAAAAATGATATTTGCTCCCTGTCCTCTATGAGATTGCTATAGTATTGTACACAAATAGTTTTAGCACCTTTGACATACCTATTGAATTCTACACTAATCAAATAGTGAATAAATTCTCTTGTATGTCAAAAATTATGAAACTTGATTTTTTTTTTGGAGCAGAAAGAACAACTTTGGAGAAAGTTGTAAAGAGAAAACTCTGTAAAGATGCCCGCAAAAGTTATGTTAGAATTCGCAAGAGGTTTTTTTTAAAATATAATTGGTGGAAAGGACAAAAAAGAAACAAATTGAAAGGACACACCTTTTTATATAGAAGACATCTCATCATTTAAAAATATTTTTATTAATTTAATTTAAACAAAATCCAACAAACTATCAATTCTGTCCCTTTCACCCCCTAGGGTGTGAGTACATAGGTGATGTTTTTATATATTTAATTTGAATTTTTAAAATGAAAAATTATTTAATAGAGAATGATATATATCTTAAGTGGATTTATTCGACACATTGAATTAATTGGTTTAATAGATTCTTGCGTATCAAATGATTAAACAAACCGATAAGTTATTTATTTCCCTATTTATCATGACCTCTTGACCTACCATATACCCTAGTAAAAGAAATATATTGCTCTTCTTATTTGTTTGAAACATAAAATTGGTACGATCTAAAATCAGAAGGGTCATGATGCCTCCTACGCATACCTATTCATGGTAGGTAAGCCAACCTCAATGCCATGCAATCGATCATAAAAAGGACAAATAGTAAAATATCAATACAAACAATCAATAATAACTCAAAGTCATCCTCAAGTGAAAAACACAATGGTACATTTCAAAATTTTAAAACTTATCTATCACTAGTACAAAAGTGACTCTAATACAAGATGTCATAAGTAAAAATATAAAATTGTCTAGGAAGTATAACAAGACAGAAGCAAATGGTAGATAAAACTTAGACAGTTTATGAATATAGGATCTCACCACAACCTCAATGACTACAACACCTCACAAACAAGAGTTGCACTAATCACTATTGCTAGGATTTATATCAAAAAGATACAAAAATATAGGAGAAAGTACAACCACTGATAATCAATAGGCATCATAAGCCGACTAAGCTTAAATAGATACTATATCGAGTAAAGAATATTAAAATAATCCGGTATGTAAAAAAGTCCCAATAATTCAATATTAATAAATACAATAGTCCATCTTAAAAACATAACAATAACAAAAAGACGATGCAATGCAATGATATACAATAATACTCAATGCATATCGGTGTATACTCCCTCTAGTCAGTACTTCGCGGTGGGACTCATAGAAAACTCGCAAGGTCCATATAACCCATCCAAAATTTTTTCTCGGATGAAATCAATAAAGAGTATTATATCCCACGGTCTAAAATAACGCCTCAGACCAAATCATAAAAAAATAGTCCATTTCTTTTAAAAATCAGGATTTTTAATGTTATAATCCAATGATACATAAGATGAATAAATATGTATGTTCAAGTAGAGATGGATATGCATGAAATCTCAAGATATCAACCAAATCACGAACAGAAGACACAAGCCTCAATATAAAGCCAAAAATCCAAATCTCACTTTCTAATATGATACAAGCCCAATTCAGACATCACAACAACAAATCATATCATATTCCATTTTAAATCAGTAAGATACTCAACCTATAACATACTTTACATAATAATTCCCCAATCTAAATAAAGTTTGAAGAAAGTTAAACCATAACCTACCTTAAATCCGAACAAATGCACCATGACCCACCATGAAGGAGTCTTTCCTTCCAAAACAACCTCAAATCACTCCTAATATATCAAGAACAAGTTCTACATATGAATTCAAGTCCATTGATACCCAATTATAATACTTCTATTCTAGACCTAAAAAGTCAACCTCGAGCTTCTAAGGATAAAAGTTAAACTTTATTTGAAAATCACATTATCCATAACTTAAGAAACTCAAAGTGTAAATTTTGGTTATCATCAGTTGCCTTTTAAGGGAATGTTATTTTCAAAAAAGGGGTAATGGTTGATCTCCAAAAGATTGAGGCAACTAAGAATTGGATTCGGCCTAGTGTAATGACTAAGGTAAGGAGCATTGTGGATTTTGCCAGTTATTACCACAAATTTATCAAGAACTTTACATCTATTGCAATACACTTGACAAGGTAGACTCAAAAGAAAGTGTTATTTGTTTAGTTAGATCAATGTGAAGATAACTTTCAAAAGCTCAAGACTCTCTTGATTAGAAACCTTATCCTTTTATTACCGATTGAAGGTAAGGACTTTTTAGAGTTTTGTAATATTTTACTTTTGGGCGTAGGTGCTGTCTTGATGCAGGATAGGAATGACATTGCTTCAAGGCAGTCGAAGCCTTATGATATGAACTAGACACAAAGTCGTGCAAGCATGGACCCAATATATGTTACTTTTTAATTTCAATTTATATAGCGTAAATAAATTTTGAAGAGTCAATTAAAATTTTGTATGATCTTTAAATATTTTAATTTTTTAAGGGGTCGTTTGGTTGGAAAATGGCTTTTCTGGGATAATTAATTTCAGAATTAGTTATCTTGTGATTGCCCGGGATAACTTATCCACCATCACTATGGAGTAAATTGTGGGATAAGTTATCCTAGTATTAACTAATACCTCCAACCAAACATGGGATAAAATAATCTTTCATTTATCCCAAGACTATTTATCCCTTATACCTCATACCAAACGATCCCATATATAATACATTTTATATGATTTTTAGATAGTACATGTTAATTTTATTATTTGAATTTATGTGACGCTAATGTAATTTAGAGAGTCAATCAAATTTTTTATATAATTTGTAGATGTCTGTACAATCTTTAAATTTTTTAAGTTGTTAATTAGTGCAATTTATAGTATATTTACATAATCTTCAGATAATTTATGTTACTCTCTCCGACTAATTTTATGTGACACTAATGAAGTTTAGAGAGTCCATTAAATTTTTCACATATAGTTTTATATATTTTGAGTTGTTAATTATTGTGATTTATAGTACTTTCTATAATTTTCAAATAATATGTGTACTCCTATCCCATGATTGTGATAGTATATGGTCAATTAATAAAATTTTATATGTTAATAATATTTTAAGTTATTAATTATTGTGATTTATAATTTTTTTACATTATTTTTAAATAATATCCCTATGTCCCAATTTATGTGTTGATAGAATTTCGAAAGTTAAAAACTCTTTTATGTGCTTCAAATATCTTAAATCATTAATTATTGTAATTTACAATAATATTCGCTATGATACAACAAAAGTTTAACGATACGATATAAATACAACCTCGAATATATCCATTGTAATTTCACAAATTAGATTTGAATCATACAATATAATAAATTTAAATAATAATAAAATTAAATAAAAGTAAATATAAAAAAAGCATAAGAAGAGGATATTCTCAACTATACCCCCAACTCAGTCAATATTTCCCTACCCCACCCCACCCCACCCCACCCACCACACACATACACACTTTTTCTTCACTCAACACATACACACACCACCATTATACTTTCCCTTCCACATTCTCCTCACTTATCTCAAATCACACCTTCACTGTGTATTACTGTATGTAATTTCTCTCGAATCATATTTTTTGTATGTGTAATTTTTCTCAACTCACTCTTTCACTGCGTGTTACTGTGTGTGATATTCCTCAAAATCATACTTTTTTGTGTGTAATTCTTCTTAAGTCTGGTATGTTGCGGTTGTTGTTGGTACTGTTGCAGCCATGGCGGATGCGTTGTCTTTTTTGCCCTGATTTTACTAATTTGAGCCATCAAAACTTTCTATAGTAATAAAAATATAGGGTTTTAGATCTACCCATTTTCTTCTTCTCTGTCGTTATCATTATCATCATCGTTTCCTCTACCCCTACCACTATCTATACTGGTGTTGAATTCTGAAAGAGAATTTTATGGTAGTTGAGATTGTTGTTGAAATAACAACATGCCTTGTAGGGTGTTTTGTGGTGGTTGTAATTATTGTAATATAACACCATGGTGGTTATGAATTTTGAGGTGTATATGTTGCAACCGTGGTTGTGAATTCAGATTTTTGTTGGCGTTGAATTTAGATTTTTTTGGTGGTTGAGATTGTTGTGTACTGTGTATTGTGTGGTGGATGAAATATGTAAAATGACAAAATTATCCTTTGGCTAAGCTGGCAGGACAAACGTCTCTTGCCTGCTTTAAGCCACTTATGTATATTAGTAATTACCTAACCCATGACTTGGAGTTGGCAGTGATGGTGTTTGTATTAAAGATATGGAGACACTATGTTTATAGTGTCAAGTATGAGGTCTTCATGAACCATTGAAGCCTGCAGTATGTGTTTATTCAAAGGATTTTGAATCTAAGACTGCTAATATGGATAGATTTTTTGAAGGATTATAATATGACTAGTTAGTAAAATATAGGTAAGGCCAATATGGTGGTAGACGCATTGAGCCAAAAAGTTATAAGTATGGGTATTTTGTCATTCTTGAGGGTGTCTAGGTGATCTTTACTAGAGAGGTTCAAACTCTAGCATCTCAGAGTATGCAATTCGAGATTTCAGACAGGGGTGGTGTGTTGGCTAACGTTAAGGTAGAGTCAATATTTTTAGAACAAATTAGGACCAAGTAATTTAAGGATAAGAAGTTTAATGCACTCTAGAATAAAGTGGTGCATGGGGAGGTGGTAGACATCACTCTTGATGTGAGCGGGGTATTGAGGTTCAATTGAAGCATCGTCCAATTAAGCAATACACTTGAGAAATTGAGAAGGACATGCTGGATAAGTATCCTCAATTGTTTAAGGGTACAAGTACACTCTCTTCTCTCTTTATTTTGGCCTTTTTTCTCATTTGATCATTCGGGATAAATGATGGATAAACTATTATATGTTGCAATGGACTTGTCTATCTTTATGTATAAGTATTCCATTAAAATTTCATATTAAAATTCTTTTTGAATTTGAAGTTATAAAGTTCTAGCTAAGCTAGTTTAAAAAAAAAAATGAGTGAGGTTTGGTCTAGGGAAATTAGGATATTAGTTGGGCAAGTTTGGTGGTGTTTATTTGATTTCTAGTTAGATAAGATGATAAAGAACCTATAGGAATTCACATAATTGAATTTAAATAAATATAACTCTCGAAATCGATCTTAGCGTAAGGACATTATTTGAAATATCTCGGATTAAAGATGTGTTCTAAAAATTCAGATTTTTGGGTGACTCTACACTCTTTGTCCCAACTATTTTGCAATAGTGAAAAAAATCCTGCTATAGCAACGATCAACCAGGTCAACGACCGCTATAGCAACATGTGTCGCTATAGCAATGAAAGTCACAGATTTCTTTTAAATTTTGTCAAAATATTTTATTTTTATAAAACATGTTTTAGGGTAAGAGAGAATCAATTTTAGATAATGTTGATCATTGTTTGAATTTGCAAAGGTAAAAATTCTATCCCGGTTAACTAGTAATTGATAATTTAGCCTTAGAGTTGCTAATTTTCAAAGTTTGGAGAGGGTTTAGGTCTGAATCTAGTCATTTTTATAGTGCAAGGAGAAAATTATGTATAAATTTAATAGGTTTTGATTATTAATGGTTAATTTACCCTTGCATTTCATTAATTCATTAGTTCATCTAGGGAATCAATAGTTTTAGGTGAATTACGGTAGCAAAGCGCTAGAACAAGGTGGGAATGATCATAAACTTAGCCTTAGGGTGTGGGTGTGAGTTATAATCCCCAACGTGGTAGGTCATTTCACTCATTATGTGTCTCTATGCATTTTTTAGATCGAGATCAAGAGGAAATTACACGGAATGACAAGGCTCCGACTTTGTGGAGTTGTGCAAGATGTTTGAGGTAACTAATGGCATTATAGTTTACTCTATTTTTTTTATTATAATGTGCATGTTAACTACTTTGTAGTGTGTCTCATTAATGCATGTTACTTTGTGTGGTCAATTCAAATAATTTTTACCTTGTTGTATGCTTTTGACCCGCCTTATTGATTGTTGTGTAATGCCCAGACATTTGGAATGTTTTCACAACTTGTTAGTGGAATAATATTGGTAGACACTTGTGTTTGAGATTTAGGTACATGGACATAATTTGTCCTCTGTAGTTCATAGCTAGAGGGTGGTTATGATACTCATATCATGTATGTATGAGGTTTAGGTGAGTTTGACAGTTCCATGAGTGAACCAGGGAATATAATTATTACATAGATGCTTGATATCTTCTTAGGCTGCCTTAACTTGTTTGACTTGGCTTGAGTGAACTTGACATGGTTGTAAGTGTTATTGACTTATGGCTTGTAACTTTATATTGCTTATTTGATGCTTGTTGTGCTAGGTGTAGATTGTTGAGCATGTATTAGCTTGTTATACTATGTTTTAGTTAAGTGTTCATATTATCATCTTGAGTTGGATAAATGACCCTAATAATACACTGTTGTTTTCTTGTTTGATGATACTATACCTGGCTTTACTTTTGTTAGTGCAACACATATTTTAGCAGATCCTACAAGACCTCACTTGTGATTCTAGTGTTGGACTTCAGATTCAAGGTTTTGGATTATGCTTTGGGATACCATGAATCTCTCTTGTCTAAAATTGTCTTTTCTTCTAGATTTATGCTTTTTATTTTTAGGTTTTGGGGTTGCATATCCTTTTTGATAATCTTTAGTAGTTTTTGTATGAATGATTTTCGGGTCCTAGGGATGCCTTTGGTTAAGTACTTTTCAACCTTTAAGTTGTACTTTTTGTTTATTAGACCTTACACTTATTGATAGATTAATTCTATTTATTTTCTCTAAGTGTTAGCATAGTCTAGTTTGGGGTAGTTAGTTCTCCCACCAGAAGAGTAGTGTAGCTGCAACTCACAATGGGTTTGAGTCGTGACAAAGTTCTTATCAAACCCTAGGTTTGTCAATCTTGTCGTACCAAAATGGGTCTAGTAGAGTCTTACGGGATGGTACAAAGTCATCTATACTTTCTTTGAGACGCTATAAGACTTTAGCAGAGTTGTGATTCTTGTTTTTTTTTCTATTCTAACTTGATTCCAATTGGTATTTGGCAATCCAAATTGTTATCTAATTTTTTTCACTCTTTTTTCTGTAGATGGTAACTATTAGGCCAAACAAAACCCGACCAGCAGCCCCTACACCATCCTCTCCACCTGTGGAGCCAGTTGTAAGGAAAAAAGGATGAGTGAGAAAGAGAGTTAAGGAAATGAGAAAACGAGCCACACCCATTGGGGGTGGATCTTAAGTAGCGGATAGCTAGACCTTTGAAAGGTGAGTATCACCTCCTTTACCTCAGGATCATTTGAAGGAGATGAAGATAGTAGAGGAGCAGGCAATATAGCCCAAAGTGGTGGCACCAACTAGGGTTACAACCTTAACTCATATATTTGATGAGGTTGTTTAATAGGGGTTAGCTTTTTTTAGTGGATTGGTGGGTACTATAGCCACCCCTACTGTGATGGTTGTTCAGACTCTAGGTATTCCTCCTAGTGTTTCTATGGCTCCTAGAATGGATAAGGTTTCAGGGACTAATGCTTTTTCTTATCTGGTTTTGGGTTTGGTGATGACTAGTATGGAACACGAGCTATTGATAAAATTTTTAATGATAAAACCTCTAACATCCCAGGGTACTGAGTTGAAAGATGCTTTTATGTTCATCATTGGCTATTATGAGAGTTACATAATATGGTATTATGCAGCATCCTAGAGTTTAGTTTGTGACTTTTCTTTTGGAGAAGGATGCTAAGAAATTATAACGCCCCGGATCTGGTGCCTGGAATGTTACACGGTGCTCATGACCTCGAAGGACCACAAGCTAACCCATGATTGATATCTGTACCTGTACCTTGTATAATATGACATAATAATGCGGAAACATGAACTGAAAGGCCATAAGGATCACTACTGAACATAATATGAATGATATAACATCTGTGTGGGGTAATAGAATACCCAAAACAAAACTAAAAATACTGAACTCTGAAACATGATAGTCTAGAAAGCCTCTAACTGACTGAACTGTCTGAGTAAGGAGTTGATGGGACATGTCCCCAACTAACTTCAACTAATAAACTAATTAATGATATAATAGGGAATAATCATGTCCTCGAATGATGAGGACTCACTTCTATGAATGTTGAAACTGGAATCTATAGCTGATCTGGAGCTCGATTTTCTGAACCTATGGTATAAGACACCATAGCGCAAATGCGTCAGTACTTTAAATGTACTGGTATGCATGTGAGGTAGGCTGAATGCATGGGGTTCATATGCATGAATAATAATAATAACTGACTAACTATCATGGGCATGAGAATATTTGCATGGGACATAACAACTGACACTAATACTGTGATAACATGATTGCTGAATCTGAATATAACTAATAACAAGAGTTACTGTATCTGACAGTCCCGAATCTGATTGAACTATCTGAGTTCTGTACTGTGTCTGAGTTGACTGTATCTGACAGTCCTAAAATCTGAAGAACTATTTGAGTTCTATTATTGAGACTGATACTGAGACTGTGGGAGGTAGTTATCTAACCGACATGCCCTAAATGATGCATTATAGTTGAATTGGGATCCAATCTATGCCCTTATTGGAAGGGTTTCAATACCGCACTACTGGTAAGGACAACATGTGAGCGACCCTAATATAACAGGTAACTCTAGTAAGAATACTAGGAACCCTCATATAGCAGGATAAGCCACCTCATCTACCCTCATATAGAAGGCTATGATGTCTCAATCTATGCTGGCTATATAGTTCTGGAACGTAAGGATTGCTTCTAAGAATTACACCCTCATATAACAGGTGAGTTCCCATCCTTGGGTTCACTTGGTGATAATTTCGACTCCAATCTGAATAGAAACTGAACATAATTTACTGAACTAAACATGGATTGAGTTACTGAATTCCGTTGACTGATGAAATAATACTGATATCTGACAACTGACTGAGTTCATGAGATCATGGAGATTTCCTGAGTCATAAGACTGTCTGAAGTCTAAGGATTCATAGCTTGACTGAGAGAATCGTGGAAACATGACATGGCTTTAGGCACACAGCTAATATTTTAGGTACAAGTACCCCCAGGACTTGATGGAAGGAAAACTGACCAAGCATAACTTACTTGAACATATAACTAACATCATAATTCAAAATACACTTATAGATGCATTCCATCAAAACATGTGATAGGCATAACTTGTACATACATTGGGATTTTGTGATATCATACCAGTTGGGCATTGTTCCTTCATCTAGGCATTTAATCAAACACATTGTAGGCATTGCACATGTAGACAACGTTATACAACAATTAATCATCATGATTCATCTCTAATTTCATCATCTAGGGTTTATTCATAGGTTCACATGAATATACATCTGTACAAATCAATTCTACATAAAATTGATCACCCAACATGGATTTGAATTCAATTGATCATTCTCAACATAAACAAAACAAACCCAACATGAAATTCATAAACAAATCCATAAACTTAAACTT
>NW_025837826.1:166235-194686 GCF_002878395.1 Capsicum annuum | reverse complement strand
TCCCAACATGGATTTGAATTCAATTGATCATTCTCAACATAAACAAAACAAACCCAACATGAAATTCATAAACAAATCCATAAACTTAAACTTAGAAAAGAGATTCTTGGGCTTCATGGACAAAAAGAGTCCTTGAATGAACACTACGCATACCTTAGTTAGTGATTTTGTGAAGATTGACGGAGGAAATTCTTGATTCTGAATCTTCTATAAAAAGCCTTAGGTTGTTCTTGAGAGTTTTTTGAGAGAAAAGAGTGTATTTTAGGTGAAAAGTGGCTGAATCACGTGTTAAAGGGCTTAAATAGGGGTGGGAAATTGACCCTTTTAACCCCGGACGCGTCTTGTAATTTCAGTAAAAATTTTCCGAATTGAACCCCTGGAGTAATGCAGCGCTATCGCGCCGTGTCACTAGAAATTGACAATTGAGAAACTGCAGGATGGCGCGATGCGGAGCCATCGCGTTGCCCTTTCTTTTGCGACCTGGGACTTTGGCGCGACGCGGAGGAAATCACGCTAAGACACAGGAAAAGGACAATTCTGAATTTGGGCCCTGGCGCGATGCGCCATAATCGTAGACCCCTAATGGAATTTGTCAAGTGCCATTTCCTGTTGTTGTGCAGTGCACCACTGACTAATATAACACTATTTTACGATGAAAATTTGAAATAGTCCTAACTTCTAACCCAATTTTTGGATTTGGGTGAATCTTATTTTGATGGAAAGCTTATTGAGTTTCCCACATGACAAAAAATGAAAATCTTGAAAATTCCTCATGGAATAGCCATTATTCAAATTAGAAGCTAATACTAGACATTCTTGAGATAAAATTAGCTAGGAAAAGTACAAGGCATTACAATAGCTCCCCCTTGAGAACATTCATCCTCGAATGAAACTGACTGAGAGGGGAGAAAAGACAACTGGTGTACATACTGAACATAAATAACTAAAACATAATCTCATAACTAACATGACTGACAAGTTGAACCTATAATACTGAACATGCATATCTGATGCATGTGTAACTGATCCATGAATGCATGACTGAGTATTCTGAAGAACTAAATTTCTCATAATATGTAATTATGTATGATACATAATTACATAACTAAACTGATACATGCGCGCATGACTGAATATGCAATGGTACTTGATACCAAGTTTCTAATGGGAACATGAGCATGAAGCTGCATACCAAGTTTGTGATAAAAATCGAACATGAAACTGAGTAAGCTTAAGGAGAACTGTTACCTTGAGCTTGATCTGAGTTAGTGGAGAAGAGGTAAGGATACTTGGTGTGCATGTCTGCTTCTGCTTCCCAAGTAGCTCCCTCAATGGACTGATTTCGCCAAAGAACTTTGACTAGAGGGACTTCTTTGTTCCTCAGTCTACGAGTCTGATAGTCTAGGATTTCGATTGGAATCTCTTTATAAGGGAGGTTGTTTTGAACATCTATGCTCTTAATAGGTACTATAACTGTTGCATCACCTATGCACTTCTTGAGCAAAGAGATATGGCAGACTGGATGAACTGAGGCTAGATCTGAAGAAAATTTGAGCTCATAAGCTACCTTGCCGAATCAACTGAGAATCTTGAAGGGACCGACATATCGGGGGACAGGGCTTTCCCTTCTTGCGAAATCTCTTAACTCCCTTTATGGAGGAGATCTTTAGATAGAAAACCTCACTAATATCGAACTCGAGATCCTATCTGTGCATATCGGCATAAGGCTTCTATCGACTCTGAGCAGCCCAAAGTCTTTCTCTGATCAACTAAACTTTCTCTAAGGCATCGAATACAAAGTTAGGTCCTATAACTAAGGCCTAACTAACTTTGAACCATGCAATTGGAGATCTACATCTCTTACCATAGAGAGCTTCGAATGGAGCCATCTGAATACTGGAATGATAGTTGTTGTTGTATGAAAACTCAATCAAAGGTAAGTGGTCATCCCAACTTCCCTTGAAATTGATTGCACACGCCCTTATCATATCTTTTAATATTTGAATGGTCCTTTCTGCTTGACCATCTGTCTGAGGATGAAGGGCTGTACTAAGATGAACTTGGGTTCCAAGACCCTTTTAGAATGCATTCCAGAAATGAGAGGTGAACTAGGTACCTCTATCTGAGATAATAGACAACGGAACACTGTGTAATATGACCAATTCCTTAATGTAGAGTTTGGCATAATCCTTGGATAAATAATAGGTATGAACTGGGTGAAAATGAGCTGATTTGGTCATTCTATCTACAATGACCGAGACTGAATCATGCTAATGATGAGTTCGAGGTAAACTCATCACGAAGTCCATGATCACAACTTCCTACTTCCAAGTAGGAATACTAAACTCCTGCATGGACCCACTAGGCTTCTGATGTTCTGTCTTAACCTACTGACATGTAGAGCACTTAGCCACAAACTCTACAATGTTTCTCTTCATCCCACACCACCAATAGATTCCCCGCAAGTCGCGGCACATCTTTTTGTCCCCTGGATGAATAGTGTAGTACACACCATGTGCTTCTGTAAGAATTTGCTACCTTAATTCATCTACACCTGGAACACAGAGACGACCCTAACAACACAATACACCATCTCCCCCTTGGGAGAAAATCTCTACTTTCTGATCCTGAACTGACTCTTTCAACTTGACAAGGCTGGGATCTCTATCTTGTTTTTCTTTAACCTTGAAAACTAGAGATGATTCTAAACTACTCTGAACCCATATATCACCCTCTTCTATATCGACTAAGAGAACTCCTAGTCTGGCAAGCTAATGGACTTCCTAAGCTAACTTCTTCTTACTATCCTCAACATGAGAAACACTACCCATGGATAGTCTACTGAGAGCATCGGCCACTAAGTTGGCCTTCCTCGAATGATAAAGGACACTCATGTTTTAATCTTTCAAGAGCACTAACCACTTTCTCTGACAAAGATTAAGATCTTTCTGAGAAAAGACATACTAAAGACTCTTATGATCTTTGAACACATCTACATGAACACCGTATAGATAATGCCTCTAAATTTTCAAGTCAAATACTACGGCTGCTAACTCAAGATCATGAATAGGTTAATTCCTCTCATGAGGCTTAAGATATATAGAGGTGTAGGCTATAAAATTACCATGCTGCATGAGGACACAACCCAAACCTACTCTAGATGCCTTAGAATACACTACGAACCCATCTAGACCATCTGGGAGAGCTATGACTGGAGCTGAGGTGAGTCGAGTCTTCAACTCCTGAAAACTCTTATTGCAAGGATCTGTACACTAAAACTTGACTTTTTTTTAGTTAATCTGTACATAGGGGATGAAATAGAAGAAAATCCCTCAACAAACCATCTGTAATAGCCAGCCAAACCCAAGAAACTCTTGATATCTGATGGAGAGATAGGGCGAGGCCAGTTTCTTACTGCTTTGGTCTTTTGAGGATCCACTCTAATTCCATCACTGGAAATAATATGACCAAGGAATGCTACTGACCTTAGCCAAAATTCCCACTTACTAAATTTGGTGAATAGCTGATGATCTTTGAGAGTCTGAAGTACTATTTTGAGATGGTCTGCGTGATCACGCTAACTACAGGAATAAACTAGAATATCATCTATGAAGACTATGATGAACATGTTCAAGTACTATTTGAACACACAATTCATCAAGTCTATGAAAGCGGCTGGGGCATTGTTAAGACCAAAAGACATAACTAAGAATTTAAAATGACCATACCGAGTACAGAAAGCTATTTTTGGAATGTCACATTCTTTAACTCTGAGCTGATGATATCCGGATCTGAGGTCTATCTTAGAAAATAACTAGCACCCTGAAGTTGGTCAAACAAGTCATCAATACTGGAAAGAGAATACTTGTTCTTAACCGTGACCTTATTGAGTTGATGGTAGTCTACACACATCCTAAGGGAACCATCTTTCTTGTGCACGAATAATACTGAAGCACCCCACGAGGAAATGATAGGCCTGATGAATCCCTTATCTAAGAGATTCTTCAATTGTTATTTCAGTTCTCTGAGTTCTGTTGGTGCCATTCTGTATGGTAGAATAAAGATAAGAGAAGTATCCAAAAGAAGATCAATACCGAAGTTCCCTTTTGGGAGAAATTCTTGGAAGATCTTTGGGAAAGATATCAGAATATTCATTCATACTAGGACTGATTCAAGACTAGGAGTCTCAGAATTAGTGTCCTTAACTCAAACAAGATCATAGACACATCTTTTAGATATTATTTTCCATGCCCGAAGGTAGGAAATAAGCTAATACCTGAAAGCAAATACACTACCCTTCTACTCAAGGATGGGTTTATTTGGGAACTGAAACTGTACTATTCTTTTCTACAGTCGACTGTGGCATAGTAGGAATAAAGCCAATCCATCCTGAGAATGATGTCAAAATTAGTCATTTCTAATTTGACTAAGTCTGTTGAAGAAAATTTCTAAGATATCATAACTGGGCAGTTCCTGTATACCCATCGGGCTATGATGGTTTTACCCACTAGGGTACAGACTGAAAAAGGCTCTGCTAGGATTTCGGGACTGACTCCAAAATCAACTGCTATATAAGGAGTGAAAAAAGACAAAGAAGCTCCTAGATCTAGTAAAGAGTAAACATGCATATGAAAGATCTATAATGTACCAGTAATCACATCAGGAGAATTTTCCTGATCTTGTCGGGACTGGAGACCATATAGGCGATTTGGACGTTGCCCACTAGTACCACTGGAGGTGGCACCCTGCTGATTTGGGCGCTTATACTGAACTGAGAAGCGATTCTATTGACCCTGAATTGGCTGAGGACAATCTCTGACTCTGTGGCCTGTCTTGCCATATCCAAAGCAAATACCACTGCCAGCTCTGCAAATACCTTGATGGTGCGTGCCATAAGTCTGGAAAAAAGGATAGGTACGGGCACTGCTAACACTACCCTGGGACTTAGAGCCTAGTGCTCTATATTTGTTATCATCTCTAAACTTAGGAACTGGAGCACTGGCTGAAGAAGGAGCTGGAACTGATTACTTAGGATGAATCTGATAGCGATTGCCTCCCTCTGACTTAGGCTGACTAAAGTTAAAGCTACCTGTCCTAGCTCTCTTATTTTGCTTCTCCCTATGCTTAATCTTCTTCTCCTCTATCTGCTGAGCATGAGTCATAAGCCTGGCTAAAGTCATGTCATGATTCAATATGGTGGATCTACACTCATTAACCATGCTATCATTCACCTATGAGACAAACTTACTCATCCTAGCCCTGATGTCTACAACTATATGAGGGGTATATCTGTCTAATTGAGTAAACTTAAGAGAATACTCTTTCACTATGATATTTCCCTGCCTGAGGTTGATGAATTCTAGCACCTTAACTTCTCTAAGCTCTAGGGGAAAGAATCTATCAAGGAACATTGAAGTAAACTCCTCCTTCTCAATTGACCCTGCATCATCTGCTCTCTCTGACTTTAACTGCTTGAACCAAGTATGAGCAACATCCTGCAACTAATATGCAGCTAGATCAACACTCTCAATAGTAGTCACCCCCATGATGTCTTTAACCTTCTATACCTGATCTAGGAATTCCTGAGGGTCCTCATCTACCTTAGACCCTAGGAAGGATGGAGGATTCATTCGGGTGAAGTCCTGAATCCTAACTGCCGCTGAATTGGCCACTGGGTTGACCAAAATAATAGTTGGTCATTTCTTTTGAGTGGCAAATGACTGAGCAAGAGTAGTGAATGCGACCCTGAACTCCGCATGAGAAATATGATCGCCCAAAAAATCTTTAGGCTGAGGGGCTGACTGATTTTTGTTTCTTCTTTTAGGAGGCATGTTCTGTAGAAAAAAGGGAGAATGGAGTAAACTGAGAGATTGACTTGATATTATGCTCACTGGCACGACATGAATAAAAGAGGGAAAACTATTCCTAAAACATATTATAGCCTCCTGTACATAAATGGGGTGTGTAACATACCCATGTACAAGACTCCACTAGATGCGGCTTTCAGAATTCCTAGGACTCTATTGAACCTTAGGCTCTGATAATAAGTTTGTAATGCCCTGGATCTGGTACCCAAAATTCTACACGGTGCCTATGACCCTGAAGGACCACAAGCTAACCCATGACTGATATCTGTACCTATATACTGCATAATATGACATAATAATATGAAAACATGCACTGAAAGGCCATAAGGTTCAATACTGAACATAATCTGAATGATGTAACATCTGTGTGGGGTAATAGAATACCTAAAATAAAATTGAAAATACTGGAGTCTGAAACATGATAGTCTAGAACGGCTCTAACTGGCTGAACTATCTGAGTAAGGAGATGATGGGACATGTCCCCAACTAACCCCAACTAATAAACTAATTAATGAGATAATAGGGAATAATCATGCCCTTGAATGATGATTACTTCAAATTCTTTCTGCTGAAATTGGAATCTACAGCTGATCTACAGCTCAGGTTTCTGAACTTGTGGTATAAGACACCATAACATAAATGCGTCAGTACTTTGAATATACTAGTATGCATGTGAGGTAGGCTGAATGCATAGGGTTTATATGCATGAACAATAATTATAACTGACTAACTATCATGAGTGTAAGAATACATGCATGGGACATAACAACTAACACTAATACTATGATAACATGATTGCTGAATCTTAATATAACTGATAACATGAATAACTGTATCTAACAGTCCTAAATCTAATGGAACTATCTGAGTTCCGTACTGTGTCTGAGTTGACTGTATCTGATAGTCCTGAAATCTGAAGAACTATCTAAGTTCTATTACTGAGACTGATACTGAGAATGTGAGAAGTAGTCATCTAACTAACATGCCCAAAATGATACATTATAGCTGAATTAGGGTCCAATCTATGCCCTAATTAGAAAGGTGTCAATACCATGCCATTGGTAAGGACAACATGTGAGTGACCCTAATATTGCAGGTAACTCTAGTAAGAATGGTAGGAACCCTCATATAGCAGGCTAAGCCACCTCATCTACCCTTATATAGAAGGATATGATGTCTCAACCTATGATGGCTATATAGTTCTGGAATTCAAGGATTGCTTCTAAGAATCACACCTTTATATAACAGGTGAGTTCCAATCCTTGGGTTCACTCGGTGCTAATTTCTACTTCCATCTGAATAGACACTAAAGATAATTTATTGAACTGAACATGGATTGAGTTACTGAATTTTGTTGACTGATAGAATATTAATGATATCTGAGAATTGACTGAGTTCATAAGATCATGGAGATTTCTTGAGTCATAAGACTGTCTGAAGTCTAATGATTCATAGCTTGACTGAGAGTATTGTGGAAACATGGCATGGCACTAGGTACACAACAAATATTTTGGGTACAAGTACCCCCAGGACCCGATGGAAGGAAAACTGGCCAAGCATAACTTACTTGAACATATAACTAACATCATAATCCATAATACACTTATAGAAGCATTCCATCAAAACATGTGATAGGTATAACTTATACATACATGGGAATTTCATAATATCATACTAGTTGGGCATTGTTCCTTCATCTAGGCATTTAATCAAGTACATGGTAGGCATAGCACATATAGACAAATTATACAACAATTAATCATAATGATTCATCTCTAAATTCATCATCTAGGGTTTATTCATAGGTTCACATGAATATAAATCTATACAAATCAATTCCACATAAAATTGATCACCCAACATGGATTTGAATTCAATTGATCATTCTCAACATAAAAAAAAACAAACCCAACAAGAAATTCGTAAATAAATCCATAAACTTAAACTTAGAAAAGATATTCTTGGGTTTCATGGATGAACGAAGTCCATGAGAACACTACGCATACCTTACTTCATGATTTTGCGAAGATTGACGGACGAAATTCTTGATTTTGAATCTTCTATGAGAAGACCTAGGTTGTTCTTGAGAGGCTTTTGAGAGAAGAGAGTATATTTTGGGTGAAAAGTGGCTAAATCACATGTTAAAGGGCTTAAATAGGGGTGGGAAATTAACCCTTTTAACCTTGGACGCTTCTTGTAATTTTAGTAAAAATTTTTTGAATTGAACCCCTGGCGCGACGCGGTGCTATCACGCCATGTCACTGGAATTTGACAATTGGAAAACTGAGGGATGGCATGATGCAGAGCCATCTTGTTGCCCCTTCTTTTGTGACCTGGAACTTTGGCGCGACGTGGAGGAAATCACGCTAAGACACTGGAAAAGGAAAATTTTGAATTTGGTCCCTAGAGCGACGTGCCATAATCGTGGACCCCTACTTAAATTTGATAAATGCCATTTCCTCTTGTGGCACGGTGTGCCACTAACTAATATGACACTGTTTTATGATCAGAAATTGAAATAGTCATAATTTCTGACCCGGTTATCGGATTTGGGCGAATCTTGTTTTGATGGAAAGCTTATTAAATTTCTCACATTAAAAAGTGAAAATCTTGAAAATTCCTCATGGAATAACCATCATTCAATTTAGAAGCTAATACTAGACATTCTTGAGATGCAATTAGCTAGGAAAAGTACTGGGTATTACAGAAATGATGGAGGCTATTTATTGAATGTTAATCATCGATTTTGCCTCCATTGACTTGGGAATAGTTTCATGCCTTTTTCTTAGTGAAACTTGTTTCTCGTACCCTTCGTGAATAGAAAAAAGATATGTTTTTGGCATTAGAGAAGAGTTACATGTCAGTTACACCTATGAGGTTAAGTTTCAAGACTTTTTTCACTATACTATTCAACTGTTGGCTATTGATGGGGAGAGGATTCAACGCTATGTTAATGGTTTGAATTATTATCTTCAGGTCTTGTCTATGCATATGAATTCTATAAGGAAGGGTTCTATAAGGTGTCAAATTATGTGAAGAAGTTAGAAAGGGTAATGCAAGTGGGTCAGGCTAAGATTTTAGCTATGAAATCCTATAATATTAGGAATTTCTGTTGGTCTTTCTCGAAAGGGCATGGTCAGTAGGCCTACCCAACCGCCTTATTCAGTCAGCATTGCAAGCTTCTACTTTGGGTCTCTTCTTACTCACAAATTATTAGGAGCCAAGAGGCTTCTTACTTTTCTACCAGTTGACTTTCTGTCGAGCGGAGATATTAATATAGTGGTGTTGTGGGTCCCTTTAAGAGGAAGTTTTCCTTAAGACAGGAAAATGGCCAGGCAAAACAGAAGACTCAGGCTATAGTTCCAATATCTAGAAAGGGAGAAGGTAATGGCAGAGTTCATCCATATGATGGATGAAAAACTCAGACCGACAGTTGGGGTAGTCTAGAAAATAGGGAAACAGAGGGAGGAGAACAGTCGGGGAAGTAGTTAGCTTAGATTGATGGCATGGCTCATTCCTATGCCGTTTTAGCAAAAACTTATGCTAGGGATTATGATGCGGTTATTACTGGTAACATTTCTATTTGTGACTGGATGGCTTCTATTTTATTTGACCAAGGTCTACTTATTCTAATTTATCTAAACAGTTTGCAGTGGGTTTAAATTTGGTGTGTAATGTACTTGACTATCTTGTTTATGTGTCTACTCCAATTGATGAGTCTGTGGTAGTAACCTATATTTAGTATTTTTATTCTATGTTGTTTGTGGATTTTTAGACTTGAGTAAATTTAATTATTATAGATATGTTGGACTTTGATGTAATTTTGAGTATGACCTGGTTATCTCCATATCATGTTATCTTAAATTATAATGCTAAGACAGTGACTCCAGCTATGCCCAGAATGGTTATCTAGAGTAGGAGGGAGTGTATAAGGCCAAATCGCTGAAAATTATATCACTTTTAGGCTAAAAGGGTAGTGCAGAAAGGGTGTTAGAATTTTTAGCTCATCTCCAGGATGTGAATGCAGATTCCTCTTCTTTAGAGTTAGTTTTAGTGGTTTTTGAATTCAAAGATATGTTTTCTTCAGACTTATCGGGTATGTCTCCAGATAGAGATATAGATTTTTATATTGACTTAGGGTACGGTACTCACCTATATCCATTTTACTCCATCAGAGTTGAGGAACCTTAAAACTCAATTACAGGAACTACTTGACAATAGTTTTATTTATCCAAGTGCTTCACCTTTAGGTGCTCTAATTTTTTTTGTATAGAAGAAGAATTGTTGTTTTAGGATATGTATTAATTATAGACAGCTGAATAAGGTTACCATCAGAAATAAATATCTCTTGCCTCTCATAGATGATCTATTTGACCAGTTATAGGTACGAAGGTGTTTTCCAAAATTTACTTGCATCGGGTTATTATCATCTAAAAATTAGACTAGACAATATACCGAAGATAATTTTTAGAACTCGGTATGGACATTATGAGTTTTTTGGTAATGTCTTTTGGGTTAACTAATGCAGTTGCAACCTTTATGAGTTTGATGAACAGTATCTTTCAGTCATTCTTAGATTTCTTTGTTATTGTGTTTCTTGGTGACATTCTAGTGTACTTCAAGAGTAATAAAGAGCATGTAGGTCACATTCGTATAGTTTTGGTGATTCCAAGGGAGAAATAACTATTTGCCAAGTTTTCAAAGTGTGAATTCTAGTTGTCATCAGTTGACTTTTTGGGGCATGTTATTTATGAAATAGAGGTAATAGTAGACCCTTAAAAGATTGAGGCAGTTAAGAATTGGATTCAGACTAGTTCGGTGATCGAGAAAAGGAGCTTTGTGGGTCTTTCTAGTTATTACTACAGGTTTTTCAAGAACTTTGCATCCATTGCAATGGACTTGACAAGGTAGACTTAGAAGGAAGTTCCATTTGTTTGGTTAAATAAATGTGAAAAGAGCATCCTAAAGTTTAGACTCTCTTGATTAGAACAACTATCATTTCATTACCGATTGAAGGTGAGGACTTTATAGTGTTTTTTTATGCTTCTCTTTTGGGCTTGGGTGTTGTGTTGATACAGGATAAAAATGTCATTGCTTATGCTTCGAGAAAGTTGAATCCTTGTGAGAAGAACTACCCAATCCATGACTTGGAGTTGGCAGTGGTAGTGTTTGTATTAAATATATGGAGATACTATCTTTATGGTGTCAAATATGAGTCTTCACGGGCCTCCATATAATGAAACATGTGTTTATTCAAATGATTTTGATTCTAAGGTATCAAATATGGATGGAGTTGCTGAAGGATTATAATGTGACTATTCAGTACCATCCAAGTAAGGCCAATATGGTGGATGGAGCATTGAGCTAAAAAGTTATAAGTATGGGTAGTGTCTCATTCTTGCGGGTGTTCCAGGCGACCTTTAGCTAGATATTTTCAAACTCCAACATCTTAGAGTACGAAATGTAGGATTTTATAAAGGGCAGTGTGTTGGCTAGTGTTGAGGTAAAGTCAGCATTTTTAGATCTGATTAAGGCCAAAACATTTGAGGAAAGAAGTTAAATGCACTTTGGAATAAAGTGGTGCACGAGGATATGGTAGACACCACTCTCGATTCGAGTGGGGTGTTAAGGTGTAATAGAAGTATCTTTTAGTTGAGTAAGCCACTTAAGAAATCTAGAAGGACACAAGGGACAAGTACCCTCAATTGTTTTTATGGATATATGTACACTCTCTTCTCTCTTTATTGTAATACCCTGTGTCCTTAAGTTTACTATAGAACCTATGACTCACACAACAAGTAATGAAGACTCATTACGAGCTATAAGATGTAATCATAGTCAAGACAGTGTGGGATGGTTAAAGTTCTGCCTTGGATATGACTCAACCTTAACAGTCGTAGTAGGACTATACGAGTAGTGTAGTCTATTAGAAACTAGCTCAGTAGGAAAAACCTAATGTTTTTGGTCACATGAAGACTCTACCCTACAAGTCATTGTAATACCCCGTACTTCTACCTAGATTGAAATCATCCTAAGAATGTTAGAAACTTACTTTAAAATATGAATCTATTTTTGTACACGTGGAATTTTTAAGATTTTCAATTTTTATCATATGGAAAATTGAATTATCTTTCCAACGATACCAATTTCGTCTAGATCCGATATCGGAGTAAAGAATTATGGATGTTTTACTCAAAGATGCCAGAATTACCCAGGTGCGATGGCCAGGTTGACAGACTGTCGAACCAGTGACGGACCGTCGAACCAGTGACTGACCGTCGCCTTGATCGTAACAGCCAAGGTAGTGCATCAACCCTCTGGATAAGGTGAGACAGACAGGTTGAAGGACTATCAAACCTGCGACGGACCATCACCCAAGCCGTCGCTATAATGCAGTAAGTCTTTTTTTTGGTCCACGTACAACTGTCAAAACGACGAACCATCGAGCCAGCGATGGACTGCCGCACGAGCCATCGCACATCCCGTTCAGTTATTTTTAAGTTGTTTTTAAAGGGGCTTTTTGGTCTTTTACCACCCGTTTATATACCTAGTAATATCCGACCAAGGCTCCAAAATTCATTATTCTTCCACAATATGAAAACTAGGGTTTTCTCCCTAATAGACATCCTTAAGCAACAAAATCCAAATCTTATTCAAGAAACTAAGAGATTCAAATTCTTCAAGTTCAAGAACTTCAAGAAACTCACAACCTAGGTTGCATAGTGTTCATTCATGGACTCCTTTCGTACATGTATTCATGCATGCATTCTCACATTCGTATTAGTCTGTTAGTCAGTATTGTCCATGCATATGCACCCTATGCATTCATCCTATCTTACATGCATACTAGTACATTCAAAGTACTAACACTTTGGTGCTATGGTGTCTTATACCATAGGTTCAGAAACATGAGCTCCAGAGCTTCAGTAGCATTCCAGTCTCAGCAGTCAGAGTTAGCAGTGAGTCCTCATCTTTCGAGGAAATGACCATTTTTTTTATTATCTCATTAATTAATTTATTAGTTGGAGTTAGTTGGTGACAAGTCCCATCAACTCCTTATTCAGACAATCATTTTTTAGAGGCTTTTCAGACTACAGTATGTGCAGATAGTTTATTTTAGTTAGTTTTGGGTATTTCATACCCCACCCAGATGTTATATTTTATCAAATATTATTTCTCAATTTTGAACCTTATGGCCTTTCAGTTCATGTTTCCGCATTATATAGTATATTATGCAGTAGACAGGTATAAATATCAGTCATGGGTTAGTTTGTGGTCCTTCAGGGTCATGAGCACCGTGTAGCATTCCGAGTACTAAATTCGGGGTGTTACATACATGGTATCAGAGCCTAAGGTTAAATAGAGTCCTAGGAAGTCTGAAAGCCACATCTAGTAGAGTCTTGTACATGGGTGTGTTGCGCGCCACATTTATGTATAGGAGGTTATAAGATGTTTAAGGAACAGTTTCCCTTCTTTATTCATGTTGTGCCAGTGAGCATAATCTCCAGCTAATCTCTCAATCTGGTGTAATCCATTTCTCCCTTTCTTCTACAGAATATGCCTCCTAAGAGAAGAAACGGGAATCAGTCAGCCCCTCAGCCCGAAGTACCTTTGGGCGAATATGTTTCTCATGCAGAGTTTAGAGCTGCATTTACTACTCTTTCCTAGTCAGTTGCTGGTCGAAATAAATAACCAACTGTCATTTTGGATAACCCAGTAGCCAATCCAACTGCAGCCAGGATTTGGGACTTCACCCGAATGAATTCTCTACTCTTTCTCAAGGCTAAGACAGATGAGGACCCTTAGGAATTCATAGATCAGGTTTAGAAGGTTACTAACGTTATAAGGATATCAGCTGTTGAGAGTGCTGAGCTAGCTGCATATCAGTTGCAGGATGTTGATTACACATGGTACAAGCAGTGGAAGTAAAAAAGGCCAGATAATGCAGGGCCTATTGAGTGGGAGAAGTTTGTCACCGCATTCTTAGAGAGGTTCTTTTCCCTAGAGCTAAGAGAAGCTAAGGTATTAGAATTCATCAACCTCAGGCAGGGAATATGACGGTGAAAGAGTATTCTCTTAAGTTTACTAAATTATCCAGATATGCCCTTCATATGGTTGCAGATAGCAGGGCCAAGATGAGTAAGTTTGTTTCTGGGGTGAATGATTGTATGGTCAACGAATATAGATCTGTGATGTTGAATAATGACATAACTTTAGCCAGGCTTATAACTCATGCTCAGCAGATAGAAGATCAAAAGATTAAGATGAGGGAGAAGCAAAATAAGAAAGCAAGGACAGGTAGTTTCAACTTTGCTCAACCCAAATCAGAAGGAGAAAACCGTTCTTAGTTTTCTCCTAAGTCATCAGTTCCATCTCCATCTTCAGCTAGTGCTCCAGCTCCTAAGTTCAGGGATGGTAACAAAGATAGAACGCTAGGCTATAAGTCTCAGGGCAGTGTTAGCAGTGTCCGGACCTATCCTCTTTGCCAGACTTATGGCAAGTACCATCAGGGTATATGAAGAGCTGGTAGTGGTATTTGTTTCGGGTGTGGAAAGCCAGGCCATAGATTCAGACACTGTCCTCAGCCAGGTCCTCAGGGTTAGCAAAACCGTTCCCCAGCTCAGTTCGGTCGCCCAAACCAGCAGGGTGCCACCTCCAGTGCTACTAGTGGGCAACGCCCAAATAGACTTTATGATCTTCAGTCCTGGCAAGATTAGGAAAATTCTCATGATGTGGTTATTGGTATGTTACAGATCTTTCATGTGCATGTTTACACTTTGCTAGATCCAGGAGCTTCTTTGTCTTTTGTTACTCCTTATATAGAAGTTGATTTTAGAGTAAATCTAGAAATTCTAGCAGAGCCTTTTTCACTCTCTACCCCAGTAGGTAAAACTATCATAGCCCAGTGGGTATACAGGAACTACTCGATTATGATATTTCAGAAAGTCAATTTAGCAGACTTAGTTAAATTAGAGATGACTAATTTTGATGTCATTCTCAGCATGGATTGGCTTCATTTCTGCTATGCCACAGTCGACAGCAGAAATAGAATAGTCCAGTTCCAATTTCCAAACTAACCCGTCCTAGAGTGAAAGGGTAGTGTATCGGCTTTTAAAGGTTAGCTTATTTTCACCTCCGAGCATAACAAATGATATCTAAAGGATGTGTCTATCATCTTGTTTCAGTTAAGGACACTAGTTTTGAAAATCCCAATCTTGAATCAGTCCCAGTAGTGAATGAATATTCAGATGTCTTCCCCGAAGATCTTCCAGGAATTCCTCCTAAAAGGGAAATAGACTTTGGCATTAATCTTCTTTCAAATAATCAATCTATATTTATTCCTCCATATAGAATGGCACCAGTAGAACTCAGAGAATTGAAAGAGAAGTTAAAGGATTTCTTAGATAAGGGATTCATCAGGACCAACGTGTCCCCGTAGGGAACACCAGTTTTATTCGTGTGCAAGAAAGACGGTTCTCTCAGAATTTATATTAATTACCGTCAGCTCAATAAAGCTACGGTTAAGAACAAGTATCCGCTTCCCAGAATTAATGACTTATTTAACCAACTTCACGGTGCCAGTAATTTCTCTAAGATAGACCTCAGATACGGCCATCATCAGCTCAGAGTCAGAGAATGTGACATTTTGAAAATAGCTTTTTGTACTCGGTATGGTCACTTTGAGTTTTTGGTTATGTCCTTTGGTCTTACTAATGCCCTAGCAGCTTTCATGGACCTGATAAACCGTGTGTTTAAGCAGTACTTGGGACATGTTCATCATAGTCTTCATAGATGATATTTTGTTCTATTTCCACAGTGAGCGTGATAATGTAAACCATCTTAGAATCATACTTCAGACTCTCAGAGATCATTAGCTGTTCACCAAATTCAGTAAGTATGAATTTTGGCTGAGGTCAATATCATTCTTTGGCCATATCGTTTCAGGTGCTGGCATTAGAATAGATCCTTAAAAGATCAAAGTGGTAAGAAACTAGCCCAGACCTGTCTCTCCATCAGACATCAGGAGTTTCTTAGGGTTGGCTAGCTATTACAAATGTTTGTGTAAGGGATTTTCTTCTATTGCATCTCCTATGTCTAGATTGACTCAGAAAAAATTCAAGTTTAGTGGTCAGATCCTTGTGAGAAGAGTTTTCAAGAGTTGAAGATGGTTCAAATGGTTTCGTAGTGTATTGTGATGTATCTAGAGTAGGTTTGGGTTGTGTCTTCATACAGCATGGTAAGGTCATAACCTACGCCTCCAGACAGCTTAAACCCCATGAGAAGAATTATCCTACTCATGATCTTGAGTGCTAATCCATAGTTTTTGCCTTAAAGATTTGGAGGCATTATCTATACAGTTTTCATAGATCATAAGAGTCTCCAGTATGTCTTTTCTCAGAAAGTTCTCAATCTTCATCAGAGAAGGTGGTTAGAGCTCTTGAAAGATTATGATATATGTGTCCTGTGTTTTTGAACAAGGCCAACGTTATGGCCGATGCTCTTAGTAGACTGTCTATGGGTAGTGTTTCTCATGTTAAGGATAATAAGAAAAAGTTAGCTCAGGAAATCTACCAGCTTGCAAGACTAGGTGTTCGCTTAGTTGATACAAAAGAGGGTGACATATGGGTTCAGAGTAGTCCAGAATCATCTCTAGTTTTCGAGGTAAAAGAAAAGTAAGATAGAGACCCCAGTTTATTAAGGTTGAAAGAGTCAGTCAAGGATCAGAAAGTAGAGGTTTTCTCCCAAGGAGGAGATGATGTTCTATGTTATCAGGGCCGTCTCTGTGTTTCAGGTGTAGATGACTTAAGGTAGCAAATTCTTGCAAAAGTGCATGATGCGTGCTACTCTATTCATCTAGGGGGCCACAAAGATGTACCGCGACTTGCGAGAAAACTATTAGTAGAGTGGGATAAAGAGAGATGTTGCAGAGTTTGTGGCTTAGTGCTCTACATATCAGTAAGTTAAGATAAAGCATCAGAAGCCCAGTAGTTCCATACAGGAGTTCAGTATTCTTACTTAGAAGTGGGAAGTTGTGAATATGGACTTAGCGATGGGTTTGCCTCGTACTCGTCATCAACATGATTCAGTTTGGGTCATTGTAGATAGGATGACCAAATTAGCTCATTTTCTTCCAGTCCATACCTCTTATTCAGCCGAGGATTACGCCAAACTTTCCATCAGAAAGTTGGTCAGATTGTACGGTGTTTTGTTATCCATTATCTCAGACAGAGGCACCCAGTTCATCTCTCGTTTCTGGAAAGCATTCCCAAAGTGTCTTGGTAGCCAAGTTCCTCTCAGTACCGCCTTCCATCCTTAGATAAATAGTCAAGTAGAAAGGACCATTCAGACTCTAGAAGATATGTTACAAGCTTGTGCAACTAATTTCAAGGGTAGTTGGGATGAAAACTTTTCTTTGATTGAGTTTGCATACAACAGCAGCTATCATTCTAGTATTTGGATAGCTCCATTAAAAGCTCTCTATGGTAAGAGATGCATATATCCAATCGGTTGGTTCGTAGTTAGTAAGGTCTCAGTTATAGGACCTGACTTAGTATTCGATGCCTTAGAGAAAGTTCAGTTGATCTGAGAAAGACTCCAGGCTGCTCAGAGCTGACAGAAGTCTTATGCAGATGTGCCCAGAAAGGATCTTGAGTTTGAGATTGGTGATTTTGTCTATCTAAAGATCTATTCCATGAAGGAAGTAAAGATCCTCAGCAAGAAGGGAAAGCCAGTCCCCGATATATCGTTCTCTTAGAGATTCTCAGTCGATTTGGCAAGGTAGCTTATGAGCTTGAATTACCTTCAGATCTAGCCTCAGTTCATCCAGTCTTCCATGTCTCTTTGCTCAAGAAGTGCATAGGTGACCTAGCAGTTGTAATCCCTATTCAGAGCATAGATGTTCAGAAAAACCTCTCTTATGAAGAGATTCTAGTCGAAATCCTAGACTATCAGACTCATAGATTGAGGAACAAAGAAGTCCTTCTAATCAAAGTTCTTTGGAGAAATCAGTCCATTGAGGGAAATACTTAGGAACCAAAAACAAACATGCATACCAAGTATCCTTACCTCTTCTTCACTAACTTAGATCAAGCTTAAGGTAGCAGTTGTCCTTAAGCTTTTAAGTTTCATGTTCAGATTTCAGTTACAAGCTTGGTATCCATGTTATGTTCAAAATTCTATTATAAATTTGGTATTAAATACCATTGCATATTCAGTCATGCATTCATATGTCAGTTCAGTCATATAATCATGCATCAAATATTCATTCTCATTGTGAGAACCTTAGTTCATCAGAACACTCAGTCATGCATTCATGAATCAGTAACACAAGCATCAGATATGCATATTCAATATGATATATTTAGTTATCAGTCGTGTCATTCATGAGATCATGTTCCAATTGTTCATCTTTAGCATGTACGTTATTTTATATTCTCCCCTCTCACCCAGTCTCATTCGAGGATGAATATTCTCAAGGGGAAGATATTGTAATACCCCATACTTCTACCTAGCTTGAAATTATCTCAAGAATGTTAAAAACTTACTTTGGACTATGAATTCATTTTTGTACACGTGGAATTTTTAAGATTTTCACTTTTTATTATGTGGAAAATTAAATTAGTTTTCCAACGCTAATAATTTAGTTCAAATCCGGTATCAGAGTAAAGAGTTATGGACGTTTTACTCAGAGCTGCCAGAATCGCCCAGGTGCGGTGGCCAGGTTGATTGATCGTCGAACCAGTGACGGACCGTCGCCGCCAAGGCAATGTGGCAACCCTCTAGATAAGGTGTGACAAATAGGTTGACGGACCGTCGAACTTGAGACAGACCGTCGCTATAAAGCTGTAAGTCTTTTTTAGTCCACGTACAGTGGTCGAAATGACGAACCATCGAGCCAGCGACGGACCGCCACAAGAGACATCATACATACCGTTTAGTTATTTTTAAGTTATTTTTAAAGGGTCTTTTTGGTTTTTTACCACCCATTTATATACCCAGTAATGTCCGACCAAGACTCCAAAATTCATTATTCTTCCACAATATTAAAATCAAGGTTTTCGCCCTAAGAGTAATCCTTAAGCAACAAAATCCAAATCTTCTTCAAGAAACTAAGAGATTCAAATTCTTTAAGTTCAAAAACTTCAAGAAACTCACTACCCAGGTATGCATAGTGTTCATTCATGGACTCATTTCATCCATGAAGCCCAAGAATCTCTTCTCAAAGTTCAAGTGTATGAATTTTCTGAATTTCTTGTTTGGTTTGTTTTTGTTCATGTTGATAATGACCAATTGAATTCTATTCCATGTTTAGTGATACATCATCAGTAGAATTGATTATTATAGGTGTAGTTTCATGTGAATCCATGATTAAACCCTTGAATGGTGAAATTAGAGTTGAATCATGATGTTTATTTGTTGTGTGATGTTGTCTACATATACCGTGCTCACCATGTGTTTGATTAAATGCCTATGTGAAGAAAAAGTGCCTTACTAGTGTGATAGTATGAAATTCCCATTTATGCATATCAATTGTTTGATGACATGACTTAATAAATGAATTAGGGAATTGTGATATTGGTCATGTATTCAAGAAAGTCATGCATTGTTAGTTTTTTTCCATATAGTCTTGGGGGTACTTGTACCCGACGATTTAGCTGTATGCCTAGAGCCAATGTCATGTTTTCAAGATACTCTCAGTCAAGCCATGTTCAGTAGAATTCAGTTAGTCTCATGATTCGGTAAAAACTCAGTAATCTTAGTAAATCTCAGTCAGTTATCAGATCCCGAAAGAATGCATGAATTCCAAGACTTAAGTACAAGTAGTTGAGTTCTAAGAAGTTAAGTTTTAAGTTAAATTCATAAGTTTTACAACTTGGTTAAAGTTTAATTTTAATCTTATGACCTCAGTTATGATTTGAAATTCACAATTTCACCCTTTGGGTATGATTTAAGCAAGGATGCATAGTTGGTTTCTACTTACAAACCTATATGCTATTTTAAGGTGGATTTCTTAAGTATGAGCGCATATACATACATATATAAATATATATATATATATATATATATATATATTAATAGTGTGAAGGCCCTTAGAAAAGAGATTTGAACTTTTTACCCTTCATTAAAAGTCTCCGCAATAGATAAAATTATCTTTTCACTGTTTTTTTTCAAAATATTATCTAATTTTATTAGATTAATTAATTAATTTATCAGTCCTTTTAAATGTAGGATTTATTAGAAACAAAATTAGTTTAGGTATGAAATTCATGTAATATTCTTTAATTTAGGTAAATTAATATTCCTTTCCTATTTTAACAAAGATGTGTGGTAGAGACGTGAGAATTAGTTAGTTTTTTTCCTTACTTTATTAGTTCCTTCCATATTTTAGCATTAGTTAGTTTTTTTTTAGAAAAAGAAAAATTTAGGGTCTTTTACTTGTTTTATTTTTTCCTTCCCTATTTTAATATGAAGGTGCTTCTTATTTTAATAACCGACTCTCAATTGTGATATTTTAGTTTACAATGAATTCTATGATACAATCTATATATGTCTCTTTTTACAATTTTTGTAATATATTGTCTAGATTTTTTTTGTATTTATTTTTAATTTTTAATGTATGTATTTTGCATATAATTTTATAATTTGATTCTATTGTAATTTAAACACTATGTTTAATCATATTGTTCTGATAACGCGATCATATTATAGTTTCTGTTATGTTATCATCTGATATTTCTTTCTGTTTAATACAGGTGGTAAATAGAATATTTGATCAAACTTCGACAAAATTTTTATGCAAAGATAAAGTTTAATCGTTTGATCTTAAAATTAGAAAGGGAACGAAGAGAGTATATTTTTTCTGTCTTTTTGCTTCATATATTATATGTAGAATCGGGTTCTTACACCAAGCATTCGTCCAAATTAGTCTATTCTCATTACGTCTCTCGATTTATTTTTACAAAATTTGAAGATATATTATGTGTATTAGAATTATAAAAATCAGCATGGTAGTAGAAGTTTACTTGAAAAATATTACAAGTAACTGGATAACTATACAATAATAATGGCAAAAAAAAATTGATTATATTTTAGCGCATATTGTTAATGAATTCAACAAATTGATGTGATAGTTTGATGGATAACTTGTGGAACATAGAAGAGGAATATCAGGGTAGCCTTCTACTTTGTATTTATGTAGGTTCGGCTAACACTATACCTTTATAGGTATAATGCATTCAAAAATTTGACATTTCTTAATTTAATTGAGTTATAGTTTCATATGAACTTACCCAAGTTTTAGTCCCACACTTTTCTTTCTTACTTGTGTAAATTTTCATGCATCCAAAAATAAATCCATCCATGGTGGTTTAAGAATATTTTTTCATTCATTATTTTGGAAGTATAGTTATATATATACAACAATTAAAATAACTATATTCTTTTTATATTTATTATAATTGACTAACGTGATATACACGTGCAGCACACGTACATATTGGACGCCACACGGTGCTTACGATCCCGAGAGACCATAAGCTAACCCGTGAGTTGGTACCTACTGTGAGCACTTAATAAAATAGATAACAAAGTAACATGTGCAGAATTTAACTGAAAATGCAATAAGGTTTTAAATACTGAAACATGTGATTAAAAATCATAGTTCTGAAAGCATCTGAAAACAATACTGAGAAGATTGATAATAATAACTGGTAAACTGACTAACTGTCTGAAATAGCCTAAAAACCTCTAACTGACTGAGGATTTGATGGGACAAGCCCCCAACTAACTTCGATTGACTACTGAACTGAAAGACTGAGATAAACACAAATGATCCTCGATATATGAGGACTCACCACTATTACTGCTGATGATGCACTGGAATGTCTAAGTACGATTGAGAATCTGAGCATTCGAACCTATGATATAAGACATTATAGCATAAGAAATGAGTATGCAGTTAGTACCTTAAATGTAGTGGCATATGAGATGAGGTTAGGCTGAAAGGTATGGGTTATATGCATGAGATAATAACTGACTGAATAGCATGAAGTAACTGAGTATGAATGCATAAGAGCTGTAAATATCTAAGAATGCATGACCAAGCATAAATCATGATTCTAATATAGTTTGTAAACTAAAATACTAAAATACTGATACTGAATAACTGCTAGCTGTATGCTATGGTCAAGCAAACCTGAAACTGAACTCTGTACTAAATATTGAACTGAGACTGTGGGAGATTTCTTTAACCGAAATGCCCTAATGTACTATCAGGTTCTAACCTGTAACCCTAGTTGGAAGGGCATCAGTACCGTGCCATGGGTACCAATATTGGCTGTGCGGATCCACTAATCTGATATTATGAAGGATAAGGGTGCCATGCCTAACTGACGGGGGACCCCTTAAAGTCTACGGTGGCGCCTAGGTTTGGAACCTAAGGATTGCTACTAATGTCTCATGCCTATTAACAGGGGAAACGTCATCCCTACGTTCACTCAGTGCTAAGTGTTACTCCAACTGAAAGACACTGACTACTGGACTGAACTAAGCTTAATTGGACTCACAACTGACCATATTCTGACTGAATGACATTGTTTATACTATAACTGAAATCATTCTGTAGATATTGAAAACTAGGTAAATAGCTAAATTTTGGATATTCATAACCCTAGGACTCAATAACAATAACAATAGGAACATATTAAAGCTTCAAAAACATAATAAGTAGTCATTGTTCAAAATCCAATCATTTAGGCATTTCATCAAACACTTGAAATTCAAAGTCTAAGTATGAGAATAGTTAAAACATATGATTCTAACATAATTGAAATACTAAAATCATGGATTTAGGATTTAACATGAGAACATCATCATTCAAACGTGTCAAGGTCAATTTCCAACAAAAACACATGGTAAACATAATTTGTAATCAAGATTCATAATAACTTCATGAAGATAGCTCAAAAGAACATGTAAAAATCATGGCTTTAAACTTGAAAACGGATTCTTAGACTCCATGGGTGAAACCCATAAGTGACTATCACACATACCTTAATTGATGAATTAATGAAAGTTCTTGGTGGTTTCTTGACGCTTGAGCTTGAATTTTGAAGTATCTAGGATTTGTTATTGAGAGAGAATTGCTTTCTTTTGAGAGAATTTTGAGTAAAATATGACAAATAATGCTTTTGGGACCCTTATTATGTGTTATAGATCAATTGGGTGAAGGAAAAAGACCTAATTGCCCTTGAAAATAGAATAAAAAGCTGGAAAAATAAGGGTAAATGACGAGCCTGGTGCTGCGGGCTCTGCCGCGAGCACCCCAGTAGCGGACCAAGCCCTAAGCCGTGGGCCCATTCTAGGGGGTTTACAATTTTGCATCTCAAAACGTGCCCTTACGCTCGTCTGAAAATTCCAAAATTCACCCGAGATGTTCTATCAACAACTCTGATCATGATTTAACTTAAAAATTAACTTTTCGATATCTGAAAGATCAGAAAATTAAATCATCAAAGTTTAGGGGCTTCAGAAATGACTTAGTCCTAATACTTAGTGAAATTTTCTAACCCTTAGACCCCTTTTACATACAATGGTGAGCTGAATTGAGTTAGGATCTCACGAGGTCTTACAATATGTCCCCCTTGGGAATATTTTTCCTCAAATGAGACTAATTAAGCTTAGAATACTGAGAAACTGAGGTTACATACTGAATACGCATAACTAAAAACATAATCACATGACTGAAGTTGAAATATGATGTATGATTGATCTGATTCGTGAATGCATGTAATGTCATGAAGATTATTACATGGATGAAACTGAGAATAGAAAAAAAATATCTAACAAGAACTTTTACCTTAAGCTGAGTCTGAGTTTACGTAGAAAAGATGAGGGATCTTGGTTCGCATATATGCTTCTGCTTCCTAAGTGGCTCCCTCAACGGAATGATTCCGCCAAATGACTTTGACCAAGGGTACTTCTTTGTTCCTTATCCTACGAATCTGACGATCAAGGATCTCAACTGGGATTTTTTCGTAAGAAAGGTTGTCATGTACATCTATACTTTCGAAAGTAACAATTACTGCTGGGTCACCAATAAACTTTTTCAACAGGGAAACATGGAACACTGGATGTACTGATGCCTAATCTGCAGGCAACTCAAGCTCATACACTACCTTCCCATAGCGACTCAAGATCCTGTAAGGGCCAACATATCAGGGATTGAGTTTTTCTTTTTTTAAAAATATCTTCACCCCTACATAGGAGAGATTTTCAAATACACCAAATCCCCAACTGCAAATTCAAGATATCTCCTGCGCATATCTGCATAGGATTTCTGACGGCCTTGTGTTGTCTTAAGCCTCTTCCTGATCAACTAAACCTTCTCTATCACATCAAACACCGAATCTATCCTTACCTAAGTAGCCTTAATTGCTTCAAACCAACCCATAGAAAGCCTCAAATAGAGCCATCTAAATACTAGAGTAATAACTATTATTGTAGGCAAACTCAATCAAAGGCAAGTGATCATCCAAACTACCCTTAAATTCGATAACATAAGCTATCAACATATCCTCTAGGGTTTGAATGGTCCTCTCTTCCTGACCATCTGTCTGAGGGTGAAAAACGGTACTAAAATTGTTTAACCTGTACTTTTCCTAGCTTGAAAGTTTTCCCCAAGAATGTTAGAAACTTTTTTTGAAAGATGAATCCACTTTTATAGGTGTGGTATTTTTAAGATTCACTTTTTATCATGCGGAAACTCTATAAGCTTTCCATCGATACCAAATTCACCCAAATCCAACACCCGGGCGAAGAGTTAGAGCCTTTTTAGTGAGACAGTGTATCACCTGAGCCATCAGCGCGTTGCGGAGCCAGCTTAAATGGAAATTATCAATTTCTAGTATTGCTCCACGATAGTGACACATCGTGCCAAACTTCTAAGTCTCAAACAAGGTGGCAACGCGATAGCTCCGCGTCGTGCCACCATGCTAATTCCCAATTGTCTAGTTCTAGTGACTTGGCGCGATAGTGGCGCGTCACGCCAAGGATGAAAATTGGAAAATTTTGACAAGAATTAAAATACGTGTCCTAGGGTTAAAAGTGTCAATTTCCCTACCCTATATAAGCTCAAAACATGAATTTTAGCCTCCATTACACCAAAATATACTCAATTCTCTCAAAATACTCTCAAGAACACATTAGGGTTTTTTATAGAAGATTCAAGTTCAAGAATTTCCTCCGTCAATCTTTATGTATTTATGAACCAAGGTATATGTAGTGTTCATTCATGGACTCTTTACATCCATGAAGCCCAAGAATCTCTTTTCCAACTTCAAGTTTGTGGATTTCTTTATGAGTTTCATATTGGGTTTGTTTTGTTCATGTTGAGAATGATTAGTTAAATTCAAATCCATGTTGGATGATCAATTTTATGTGGAATTAATTAGTATAGATGTATATTCATGTGAATTTACGATTAAACCCTATAATGATGAAATTAGAATTGAACCATGATGTCTAATTGTTGTACAATGTTGTTGACATATACTATGCCTACCATATATTTGATTGAATGCCTATATGAAGAAAAAGTGCCCAACTAGCACGATATTATGAAATCCCCATTTATGTACAAGTTTATGCATATCAAATGTTTGATGAAGTGCTTCAATATATGAATTATGAATTGTGTTGTTGGTCATGTGTGCAAGTAAGCCATGCTATGTCAGTTTCTTCTCATCGAGTCCTGGGGGTACTTGTACCCGAGAAAATTAGTTGTGTGCCTAGAGCCATGTCATGTTTTCACGATACTCTCAGACAAGTTACGATCCATAGAACTCAGTCAGTCATGTGACTCAGGAAATATTAGTAATATCAGTAGTTCAGTAACCTCTATGATCTCAGTATTCCCAGTAAGTCTTAAAAACTTCAGTACTCTCAGTCAGTCCGCAGATTTCAGTAGCATTCCATCGGTCAACAAAACCTAGTAAATTTAGTTTTAGCTCAGCTAAACGATACCATCAGTTAATCAGTTCAGTTCAGTTAAATTAGTTTAGTTTAGTTAATCAGTTTAGTGTCTATTCAGTTGGGATTAGGATTCAGCACCGAGTGAACCCAAGGATGGGGACTCACCTATTATTTAGTGGAGGGTGTGATACTTAAAAGCAATTCTTGTGTTACCAAACTATGTAGCCAACGTAGGTTGAGATGCACCCTACGGATTTAGGGATATATATATATAGATCTCATTTGGGTTACCTACTAGGAGGGGTTGACGGAAGAGCTCCCTGTCAGCGAGGGTATACTCACAGCAGGTCTTTACCCGTGGCCTAATATTGATATCCTTCCAACTGGGATTATTGGCTGGAACCCACCAGTTTAGTTCCAAGGCATGTCGGTTAGATGATTACCTCCCACAGTCTCAGCCACAGTCTCAGTCACATTCTCAATCTCAGTCTCATTCTTAGTCTCAGTAAAAGAACTCAAATAGTTCTTTAGATTTCAGGACTGTCAGATATAGGCAAATTCAGATATAGTATAGAACTCAGCTAGTTCCATCAGATTTAGGACTGTCAGATATAGTCACTCATGTTATCAGTTATATTAGTTCTTAGAACTCATGTTATCAGTATTCAACTTCAGGACTATTAGATACAGTCAACCAGACTAGTTCTTCATGATCAGAACTATCAGAAATAGTTATTCATGTATCAGTAACATAGTATCAGTCCCTCAGTATTCAGTAATACAGTATTAGTCTTTCTCACTTATCAGCGACTCAGGGGTTAATATCAGTAGACTCAGTATTCAGTTCTATCACGATCTCAATTACAATTACGTAGTCATGCATGTATTCTCACGCTCATGTTAGTCAGTCAATTAGTATTGTTCATGCATATGAACCATATGCATTCAGCATACCTCACTTGCATAGTAGTACATTCAAAGTACTGACACATGTGCGCTATGGTGTCTTATGCTATAGGTTTAGAAGCACAATCTCTAGAGCAGCAGTAGCATCCTCGTTCAGCAGTCAGAGTCAGATGTGAGTCCTCATCCTTCGAGGACATGATGATTACATTACTATTTTAGCTTTCAGTTTAATTCAGTTATCGGTGTTAGTTGGGGATATGTCCCATCAACTCCTTATTCAGACAGTTTAAAGGCTTTCAGACTATAGTATGCGAAACAGTTACTTCAGATTTGATTTAGTATTTGTTTTACCATTTTCAAACATTATTTTATCAGATGTTTATTCAGTTTTGAACCTTACGACCTTACATCTTTTATGTATTCCATATAATTTCAGTATATTATTCAGTGCTTAGTTACAAATATCAGTCATGGGTTAGCTTGTGGTCCTTTAGGGTCATAAGCACCGTGTAGCATTCCAGCTACCAGATTTGGGGCATTACAAAAATAAATTTGGTATCGAGACCCTTCTAAAAAGCCTTTCAAAAGTGAGAGGTAAACTGAGTACCTCTATCTAAAATGATAGATAATGGAACTCCATGCAATCTAACAAACTCTATAATATAGAGCTTGGCATAGTCCTCAATTTTATAAGAAGTATGAACTTGCCAGAAATGGGTTGATTTGGTCATTTTGTCTATAATAATCCAAATTGAGTCATGCTCACGATGCGAATGGGGTAACCCTATCACAAAATCCATGTTCACCTCTTCCCACTTTTAAGTGGGAATACTAAACTCATGCAATGTAGCACTAGGCCTCTGGTGCTCAACCTTAACCTGCTGACACAGTTCGAGCACTTAGCTACCAACTCTATAATATCCCTCTTCATACCACTCCAATATTAGATTTCCTGCAAGTCACGGTACATCTTAGTGGCTCCTAGGTGAATAGTGTATCACACACCATGCGTTTTTGCAAGGATTCGCTGTCTCAACCTATCTACACATGTTACATGTAGCCTATCCTGACAATGCAATACACCATCTTTCCCTTGAGAGAAAAATTATACTTTTTGATCTCTGACTGACTCATTCAACTTAACTAGATCGGGATCCCTATATTGCTTTTCTTTCACTTCGGCAACCAAAGAAGATTCCAAACTATTCTGAACCTATATACTACCCTCAGATGGATCAACCAAACAAATACCTAACCTAGTCAACAAATGAATCTCCTGAACTAAATTCTTCTTATCATTCTCAACATGAGCAACACTACCAATAGACAACCTACTAAGGGCATCTACTACTACATTGTCCTTGCCCGGATGAGACAACATGCACATATCATAATTTTGTAATAATTCTAACCACCTTCTTCGATGAAGATTCAAATATTTCTGTGAAAACACATATTGCAAATTTTTGTGATCCGTGAACACATCAACATGAACCCCATACAAATAATGCCTCCAAATTTCTAAGACAAACACAATAGCTGCCAACTCAAGATCATGGGTAGAATAATTCTTTTTATGGGGTTTAAGTTGTCTAGAGGCATAGGCTATGACATTACCTCTCGACATTAAAACACAACCCAAGCATAATCTGAAAGCATCACAGTAAACAACAAACCCATCTAAACTATCTGACGGGGTCAAAACTG
>NW_025837826.1:20069-163235 GCF_002878395.1 Capsicum annuum | reverse complement strand
CTAACTATCTGAAATAGTCTAAAAAGCCTTTAACTGATTGAGGAGTTAATAGGACAATCCCTTAACTAACTTCGACTGACTACTGAGCTGAAAGACTGAGATAAACACAAATGGTCCTCGATATATGAGGACTCACCACTGTTACTGTTGATGATGCGTTAGAATATCTAAGTACAGTCGGGAACCTGAGTTGTTGAACCTATGATATAAGACATTATAGCATAAGAAATGAGTATGCAGTTAGTACTTTAAATATACTGGCGTATGAGATGAGGTTAGGCTGAAATGTATGGGTTATATGCATGAGATAATAACTGACTGAATAGCATGAGGTAACTGAGTATGAATGCATAAAAGCTGTAAATATCTAAGAATGCATGACCAAGCATAAAACATAATTCTAATATAGTTTGTAAAATGAAATACTAAAATACTGATACTAAATAACTGCTAGCTGTATGCTATGATCAAGCAAACTTGAAACTGAACTCTATACTAAATATTGAACTGAGACTATGGGAGCTTGCTATAACCGACATGCCCCAATGTACTATCAGGGTCCAACCTGTAACCCCAGTTCGAAGGGCGTCAGTACCATGCCATGGGTATTAATATTGGTTGTGTGGATCCACTAATCTGATATTATGAAGGATAAGGGTGCCATGCCTAAATGACGGGGAACCTCTTAAAGTCTAAGGTGGTGTCATAGATCTGGAAGCTGTGGATTGCTACTAATTTCTTATGCCTACTGACGGGAGAGACAAGTGTCTCTTGCTTACTAATGGGGAAATATCATCCCTATGTTCACTCGGTGCTAAGTTTTACTCTAATTGAAAGATGCTGACTACTGGACTGAACTGAGCTTAATTGGACTCACAACTGACCATATTATTAACTGAATGATATTGCTTATGGTATATTGGAAATAATTCTGTAGATACTGAAAACTAGGTAAACAACTAAATTTCGGGTGTTCATAAGCCCCAGGACTCAATAACAATAATAATAGGAACATACTGAAGCTTCAAAAACATAATAAGTAGTTATTTATCAAAACCCAACATTTAGGCATTTCATCAAACACTTGAAATTCATAGGCTTAAGTAGGAGAATAGTTAAAACATGTGATTCTAACATAATTGAAATACTAAAATCATGGATTTAGGATTTAACATGCGAACATCATCATTTAAATGTGTCAAGAATAATTTCCAGTGAAAACACATTGTTAACATAATTTGTAATCAAGATTCATAATAAATTCATGAAGATAACTCAAATAGCATGTAAAAATCATAGCTTAAACTTGAAAATAGATTCTTGAACTCCATGGATGAAAATGACCCATTAATGAACATCACACATACCTTAATTGATGAATTAGTAAAAATTCTTGGTGGTTTTTTTAAGCGTGAGCTTGAATTTTGAAGGGTCTAAGGTTTGTTCTTAAAAGAGAATTGCTTTATTTTTAGAGAATTTTGAGTAAAAGATGACAAATATTGCTTTTGGGACCCTTAATTACATGTTATAGATCAATTGGGTGGGGAATAGGGGCGGCCGATGAGCCAGGCGCCGCGGGCTTAGGATCGGCAGTCTAAACCCCACACCGCGGGCACCTCCAGCAGTAGACCAAGCCCCGCATCGCGGTCCCATTCTCGGGGGTCTACTATTTTGCGTCTCCAAACGTGCCCTTACGCTCATTCAAAAATTTTGAAACTCAGCCGAAATATTCTATCAACAACCTCGATCATGAATCAACTTAAAAATTAAATTTTTGATGTTGAAAAGGTTGAAAATAAAATTATCAAAGTTTAGGGACTTTAGAAATGACTAAGTCGTAACACTTAGTGAAATTTTCTAACTCTTGGACCCCTTTTACATACAATGGTGAGCTGAATTGAGCTAGGATCTTATGGGATCTTTCATATATATATATATATATATATACGTACATACTTGGGAGTAGTAGTTAGCACCTAAAAGGAAATGTGGATTAGTGTATCCTAATTTTCGAAAACTATGAGCCACCGTACGTTTAAGTCCCAATATGGTTTAAGTTTAGTGATCACTATAAGTTAAGATTCTATTCCGATAGAAAGGGTAGAAAATCTCTCCCCAACTTGGGTAAGATGTTGGACCCCATGATAGATCACATGGTTTTTACCGGTTATATTAATCTCCCATAAGAAAGAATAAAAGTAAATATTTTAGAAACAAAGTGTAATGGCTCAATAAGCTTATTCATCATGCTTTACTCTTCATGGTTTATGATTTCTCAGCTTTCAAAAATGTTCATGACCAAGGTGAGTCCTTTACACTTAGCATGCATAATTTGAAAGTATGTTCAGTTTCTGATTTATTTATTACATTTACCCTCATAAACTCAGTAGATTCCAGAAGTACTAACCCACATATATGTCTATGTGCTACATTATCTTATAATATAGATTTCGGTGCTCGTTTCCAACAACACGATTAACCACATGCATTACCTTCTACATCCTAACATTTGGTGAGTCCTCATAGTTTGGGGACACAACTTATCAGATCCTCAGATGTTCATGAGTGTTGCTTTAGTTACCTGATTTCAGTTTAAATCGGGTTAGCTGGGATTTATCCCAATGACTCTCTAGTTAGCAGTAGAGGCTTGTCAGACTATGCACCTTTCAGTTTAAAAAGATTATTTAAGATTTCCAAATTTCAAGTTGAGATTAAGATATTAAGTTGTTTTCCTTCAGTATTATTATGTATGTTAGTTCACTTTTCATGTGAGTTTCAAGATGAATAGATATCATGGGTTAGCTTAGGGCTAATCATAATCCTAGGCTCCGTGGGACGTCCAGGGGTACTTTTGTGGTGTTACATTTATTTTGGCCTATTTTCTTATTTGATTATTTGGGGATGAATGATGGGTAAAATGGTATCTGTTGTAATAGACTTGCCCATCATTACGTATAAGTCTTCTATTTAAAATTTATGATAAAATTCTTTTTCGAGTTTGAAGTTATAAGTTTCGGGCTAGGCTAGTTTTGGATGAAATCTGAGTGAGGTGTGATCTAGGAAAATCCGATAATAAGTTGAGAAATTTTGGCGGTGTTTGATTTTTTCTAGTTACCTTTGAAGATAAGGAACCTGTGTGAATTTATGAAATATAATTTGGGTTAGTAGAACTTTTGAAATTGGACTTAGAAAAAAGGGCATTATTTGGAATGTCTAAATTAATTGTGTGTTGTAAAGAATAGGATTTTTTCACGATTCTGGAGTTACTGTCACATCGATGTTGCTATAGCGATATACATATGGGTATAGTGGAGAAATCCTGCTATACAGACACATGTTGCTATAGCGATAAAAGTTCCAGATTTCTTTTAAAATTCTCCAAAATAGTTTATTTTTAAAAAATATGTTTTGGGGCAAGGAAGAGGCAATTTTGTGTAATTTTCATCAGATGGTCATTGTTTGGCTTTCTAAAGGGATGGTCATTGTTTGGCTTTCTAAAGGTAAGGATTTCATCCTTGATAACTAATAGTTGATAATTTAGCTCTAGAATTACTAATTTACATAGTTTGGAGATGGTTTAGGATTAATCTAGTTGATTTTCTAGTGCAATAGGGTAAATTATGTATAAAGTTAATGAGTTTTGATTATTAATGGTTAATTTACTCTTGCAGGAGTTGGTAGTTTTAGATGAATTATGATAAAAAAAATCCTAGAACGAGGGGAGAATGATCATGAAATTTTACTTAGAGGTTGGTTGTGAGATATAATCCCCATCGTTGTAAGTCGTTTCACTCATTATGTGTTTTTATGCATTTTTCAAATTGACATCAAACAGAAATTGCATGGAAAGAAAGGCTCCGACTTAGTAGAGTTATGCAAGCTTGGTTTTAGATAGGTGATGGTATAGTAGTTTAATCTAATTTATATTATAAGTGCATGTTAACTACTTCTTAGTTTGGCTCGTTAGTGCATGTTATTTGGTATGGTCAATTTAAATGATTTTTACTTTGTTGTATACTTTTGACCTACCTTATTGATTATTGTGGAATGTCGTAGAATTTGGGTCGTTCTTAGGCTTTTTTGGTGGAATAATATTAGCAGACACTTATGTCTAGGATTTTGGTACATGGCATGAATTTTTCCTTACATGCCATGACTAGAGGTGGTTATGATATCCATAGCGTGTGTATGAGATTCGGGTGAATTTGACAATTCAATGAGTAAATTGGGAAATATAATTACATATATGCCTCTTATTTGCTTAAGTTTCCATGGCTTGTTTAAGTTGGCTTGACTAAATATAACTTGATTTTATGTGTATTGACTTGTTGATTGTAATTCTACATTGCTTATTTGATGGTTGTTGTGATAGGTGTAGGTTGTTGAGCGTGTATTAACTTGTTATATTATGGTTTAGTTACATGCTTATATTCTCATCTTGAGTTTGCCAAATGACCCTACCAGTACACTGTTGTTTTCTTGTGTATTGATATTATACCTGCTCTTACTTTTCAAGTGTAGAATATATTCCAACGACTCTTGCAAGACCTCACTTGTGATTCTAGTGTTGGAATTTGGATTTAAGGGTGAGCAACATGTTTCGAGCTACCATGAATCCTTCTTGGGTGACAGAATCTTTATTTATGGACTTATGCTTTTTATTTTTAGTTTTTAAGGTTGCATTCCCTTCTTGACTTTTTAGTAGTTTTGGTATGATGATTTTCAGGTCCTAGGGATGGTTTTGGTTAAGTATAACGTTCCATCTTTAAGTTGTAATAATGTTTCATTTCTTTAGATTTGATATTTATCGATGAATTAGTTTTATTTATCTTCTCTAAGTGTTGATCATGAGTCTAGTTTGGGGTAGTTGGTTTTCTCACTGGGTGAGTAGTGTGGGTTCCACTCACCATGAGTTTGGGTCGTAACAAACCCATCACAAGTTTTTTTTACCAAAATTACTTAGTAGGCATGGTCATCTCACAAGATTAATCTTGATGCAATTATCATATCTCCTTACAAAAATAGTTTCAACCTTGTCTTTCCACTTGGTGGGAAACAAATAAAGGTGAAACTTCCCTTTCAACTAAACTATTATAACAGTTAGAACTAGCACCTTTCTTTGCAAGATCATCGTCCACCTAATTCCCTTTCTAATAGTTATACTAGACAAGAGGGTTCTGCACCTTGCAATCAGAAGTAATATTAGAGTAGGCTGAGTGATCATGAATGAGCATTCTAATAACTACTTCAGAGTCAAAAGTTGATTACAAGAAGAGTTAGATTATCCCTTACTGCAATATGCAGATAATGTAGTAATGCTATGAGCTCTACTCCATTGTTAGATACATGGGAGGAGCCTTCTTGAATATCCTTTACCTAATTTTTTTTCGAAGATCTGAAAACTTCCCCTATTCCTTCTCGGTCGGGGTTCCCAAAAGATGAACCATCTGTGTTTAATTTAAAGCCAATGTTAGGAGCAGGACCGGCTGAACAATGTAATAAAAAAAGACATTGCCTTAGGCCCCCAAATTTGGGGTGCCCTATTTTCTTGTAATTATGAATTAGAATTTTTGTAAAAAAAAAAATTACTACTTACATTATTATGTAAAATAAAGGAATAGGACTTTTTGGAGGAGAAATAAAATATAGCTTAAAAAGGAAATTTTGATGGACAAGTGATTTGATTGATCAATGACAATACTTTTTACTTTCTCCATAAAAAAAGAAACGTTGGTCTATTTTTTTGCTTTTTAAGTTGACATTTTTTATTTTTTTTCTCAATTTTCATATCTTACTCTCACTCTCTCTATTCTTAATGTTTAATTTCTCCCTCTTAAATTCAAGAATTTTGAGTTGAATAGTTCAAAAGTTAAAGATTTTGCTATTTAATTTGAAGAGAGCATCCAAAAAATATTTTGGAATCAAATCTTCATATTTCTTAAATCGGGTAATATTATTCTTAACTTTCTAATATTACTTTTGTTTCTTATATTTTTCTTTTTAATTGATATTGTTTAGAATATTTGTTAAAATTTTAAAATGTCAACTAGAAAGTATGAATCCGGTCATTCAAAACTTAAAAGAAAAAGAAAAGTTGATAGTTTGATAAAATCTCAAGAAGGAGCTCTTAGTAAATTTTTGACAAATAATATCAAAATTAGACCAAACAATTTAGGAGAATGTTCTCTAGATGAACAAGTCACTAACTTAGTTGAGTTAGATGATGAAATAATCCAAATAGAAGAAAAAAAAAATAGGAAATTAGTGAAAAATCAATTGTAGATTCTCAAGAAGACCAAGAACTTATAAATGAACCGAACAATTGTATTTCTAAAAACATTTATGATCTTAGTCAATGGAATAATGTCGATACTAAGTTAAGAGATCTATTAGTAGAAAAGGGACCAATTAGAATTACCGACATAGATTTTCAAAGGATGAATCTTCAAAACATTTTTCTACTACATATTATTTTCAAAAATTGGCTAATGGAGAAAAACATGAAAGAAGATAGTTAGTTTATTCCAAAGATTTGAATAAAGTATTTTGTTTTTGTTGCAAGTTGTTTAACACTATTGTTAATGTTAAGAACAATAAATTGTCTAGAGAAGGTAGTAGAGATTGAAAAAATCTTAGTACTAAACTTAGAACTCGTGAAACGACCAACCAACATATAATCAATATGAGTTCATGTATTGATTTAGAAGTTCGATTGCGCAAGAATAAAATAATTGATAAAAATATGGAAGATCAAATTAATAGAGATAGAGAACATTAGAAAAATGTATTGTCACAAATTATTTTCGTCATAAAAACTCTTAGAAAAAATAATTTAGCATTTAGGGGAACGAATGAAAAGATTTACCAAGAAAATAATGGAAACTTCTTAAGTCTTATTGAAATGATTGCATAATTTGATCCAATCATGCAAGAACATATTCGTAGAATCAAGCATGATAAAATTCATAACCATTATCTTGGACATAATATACAAAATGAATTAATAAAATTATTGGCAAGTGAAATGAAGAATAAAATTATTGAAAAAATTAAAAAAAATAAAGTATTTCTCCATCATACTCGATTGTACACTGTATACAAGTCATCAAGAGCAAATGTATTTTATATTATGGAGTGTGAATATTTCAACAACTCCAATAAAAATTGTCGAATATTTTTTAGAATTCTTAAAAATGGATGATACAAGTGGAAAAAGTCTTTTTGAAATTATTTTAGATTAAATAAAATGTATTGACTTGATGTTGATAACTTAAGAGGACAAGGATATGATAACGGATCTAATATGAAGGGAAAACATCAAGGAGTGCAAAAAAGACTTCTTGATATAAATCCTAGATCATTTTATACACCATGTGGTTGTCATAATCTAAATTTAGTAATATGTGATATGGCTAATTCTTGTACAAAAGCTATATCATTCTTTGGAGTGGTACAACACATATATTCACTATTTTCTTCTTTCACTAAGCGATGAAAATTTTTAAAAGATAGTGTATCCGGTTTAACTCTTAAATCATTGTCACAAACACGTTGGCAAAGTCGTATAGAAAGTATTAAAGTAATAAGATTTCAAACTCCACAAATAAGAGATGCTTTATTGAAATTAGTGGAAGTTAGTGATAATCCAAAAATTAAAAGTGAAGCTAATTGCTTAGCAATTTATGAGCTTGAAAATTTTGAATTTTTATTTGGTATGACTATTTGGTATGATATACTATTTGTTGTTAATTCAATTAGCCAAAGTTTACAATCAAAAGATATGCATATTGATGTTGCCATAGATCAATTAAGAGGTCTTGTTTTTTTTTTTTTTCAAAAAAATATAGAGAAGAATACAACTGCTATGATTGCAGCTAAGGAAATTGCATTAGAGATGAATATAGAACCTAAATTTCGTAGTAAACGTGTAATTTATAGAAAGAAACAATTTGATGAGAATGTCAATAACGAAATTAGAAAATCTCTTGAAGAATCTTTTAGAGTTGATTACTTCTTATATATAGTAGACCAAGCCATTTCTTCACTTCAAAATAGATTTGAACAATTTGAAACATATAAAAGTATTTTTGGTTTTTTATTTAATGGAAAAAACTGTGATCATTAGATGACGAGAATTTAAAAAAATATTATCTTAATCTTGAATGTTCCTTAAAACATAATACTCACTCTGATATTGACGGTATAGACTTATATTCCGATTAAAAGTGTTGAGGGAAACCATACAAATAAAAGATAATACTCTAATCGAGATACTCAATCAAATAAAATGACTTGATTCTTTTCCAAATGCTTATATTGTTTATAGAATAATGTTGACAATTCCTGTAACAGTCGCTTCCGCGGAAAGAAGCTTTTCAAAATTAAAAATTATAAAATCTTATTTAAGATCAACTATGTCTCAAGAAAGATTAAGTGGATTGACTATATTATCAATTGAAAAATAATAGTTAGAAGAAATCGATTATAAAAAAATTATTAACGATTTTGCATCTCAAAAAACTAAAAAAATTGATATTAAATAAAAAAATATAATTTTTTAATTTTAATTTAAGGCCTCCGATTTTGATTTGGGCTTTTGCCCCTAATACGCTTGAGCCACAGCCGCCCCCGGTTAGGAGGTTGCCATTTAGAGGATAACTCAATAATGGAGTTTTGTTTCTGCTTCGCCGCTTACAGAAAAATATTCTACTGCTCTAACCAAAGGAGTATTAGTGCATATTTTGTTTTTCTTCTTCTTATGATATTTTTCATTTCATGATAGCCGTATGTTCCAAATATAGAAAGGGAAGGTATCTTTTCATTCAATGATATTTTTATGGGGAAGCTTCTGAGGTTATAAAGTTTTTCTAGCCAATGATTTTGGTCTCCCTTGATGAGTTCTATTTCATCCTCTTCTTAAGGTATCTCCAAAAGTGATTGACTCTTGGAAAAAAGAGGAAATGTATTTCAGAATTTCAGGCTTACCACAGCTAAAGCAGTTAGCACTTATATCAAGGCCTAAAGAATTTAAGTATGAGCACGCAGGTTCTCTTTTATGCCTACATAATCAGAGGAAGTACTTTATTTTATTGGGACAGTTTAGTTGACATATCTATTTGAAATTAGCAATTATAGCCTTTGTCCTAAAATTTCTAATGTAGATTGATTTGGCTGTAAATAACCCATTAGAACAGAGTTTCCATGAAGGTCTGTCAACACTTGAATTATCTATGCCCATATAGACCTCTTCAATTAATTTTTTTATATGTTCCGAAATTACAAGGTATAGATTATCTAAATGCCAGATCACATTTTCCTATATTTGCATAACTTATTAGAATCCTCTTCTAACATAATAGATCAAAAATCATTTCTCTGAGGAAGGTTATCACGGATCCATGCTCTATGCCAAAAGGATATTTTGTCACCCTTCCTATTGTCCAGTGGGTACTTTTGTTAATGAAGTACCATCACTTCAAGATGTATTTTCCATATTTAGTGTACTTGTTTATAAGGGTGGCTTCTCAGGGTTTAATTTTTTCGATGAAGCATTTCCAGGCTAGTTTGGCCTTACGTGCTCTATTTGTATATCTCATACCTTGAATTTCTAATCCATCTTCATATTTATATCGGGTTACAATGTCCCAATTTACCAAGTGAATTTTTCTTTTAGCCTCAGTAGTTTCACATATGAATTCTCTTTGAAATCTATTCAGTTGTTCTAGAACATATTCAGGGTATTGGGTAGTTTGCATTACATGATTAGGGATGTTGTTTAATGTGGATTTTGATAAGGTTTAGGAACCTACTTTTCCATTATTCTAATCTTGTTTTGAGATTATTTATAATGTATTGAAAATCACTTTTCATAGGTTTTGAGTGGAAGATTGGATATCTAAGATATTTACCAAAGTTTCTCCCTTATTTTATACCTTGAAGATCTCCAGGCAATTTTTGAGAAAATGATTTTTGATTTAGCAAAGTTAATAGTCTGACTCGAATCTTGACTAAATTTCTCTAAGAGAGTAGATATGGTATTGCAGTTTAGGGAGTTTATCTCTGCCATAAGGGATAGGTCGTCAGCGAAGAAGAGGTGTGATATGAGGGGACCTTAGGAGATATTTTTATGGGTGACCAACTCTTTTCTTTAACTACATTCTCTATTTTTTTGAGAAAACACCTTCATACAAATGATGAAGATATATGACGATAGAGTGTCATCACCCTGCCTAATACCATGACTTGATAAGAAAAATTCAGTACGATCACCGTTCACTAGCACTGAGGTAATGTTTGTGGTGATATAATCCATTATAAGCCTCCAAATATTTAAGAAAAAATCAAAGAACATCAGGGTTTTATTTATAAAAGACCATTCCAATTTATCGAAAGCTTTTTATAACTCCATTTTTATTGTCATGTTAGTTTTGTTTCCCTTTATTTTGGAAATTGATCAATGATTTCTTGAACCAAAATAGAGTTATCCGTCTCCTGCCTATTTTTTTACGAAATTCGGCTGGAGCCTGGAATGGTCTAATCATTTTATCAATTAATGATTTAGGGTGTATTTGTTTTTCCTTTTTAAATTCAGACGTCTGAATCTGAATACACATCTGAATGATTAAAATGTTGTCTCTTGATCTGAAAACTGAATGATTAAGACTGTTTGTTTTTCAATATCTGAATGTGCAAAAAAAAATTATTTGTATATATGATAAAAGAAAAAATACAATTCAAATAAAAAAATTAATCATATATTATATTAATTGACTGAGAAAAAATATTTATGTTTGTTAGTGATAATAGGGATGGTTTATAATGATGGTTGCGGTGACAATGATTCATGTTGGTGATAAATAATGTTGGTGGTGATAGTTGTGATGGTTGGTATTGTAGTGACTATTATGATGATAGCGATTGATGGTGGTGGTGGGGTGGTGATGTGAAGTTTCTTGATATTATTAGTTTGAGGTGTTGATTGTATTGGCTGAAATATTAATGCATGATGGTTGATGATGTGTTGGTGGTAGTTAGAGATGTTGTTTGTTAGGATGGTGGAGATGGTTGTTAGTAGAGATAAATTATAGCGGTGGTAGTGGTAGAAGTGATGGTAAAGGTGACGTTACTAGTGACAATGGTGGTGGCGGTTGAAGAATGTGTGGAGGTTGTGATGTATTAGTGGTAGTTAGTGGTGGTCCTAGCTGTGATAGATAAGTTGGTCGGCAGTAGGAATTGGTCGGTAGTGGCTGATGATGGTGGTGTTGTCGATGACGGTGAATATAATAGAATAATAGAGGTACTAGGTGCGGTAGCGGTAGTTGGTAGTGATATTTGTTGTCGATGTTGGTCGTGATGATGGAGGTGGTTGGTGGATGGTGGTTGACAATGGTAGTGGTGGCAGAGGTTGTTAGTGGTGGTGACTGTTAATTATGAATAGAGTAGTAAATATTATCAAACACCAGAATATCTCTTCAGACCTATTAAGACTTGGTTCTAAATCTGAATGATTAAAACCTATTCTGAACTATTAAGAGCTAAAATATTAATAAAAAATAAATACAATTAATGATCTACACTCTGAACTATTCAAATTCAGACCTTCACTAAGTGTAAATAAATGACGCTTAAATGGTTAGCAATTATTTTTATAACTACTATGTAGATACTATTGCAAAGACTAATAGGTCTAAAATTCCTAAGTGGGGAGGCATCCTTTACTTTTGAAATGAGGCATATGTGGGTGCGATTAATATCACTAGGAATTTTACCCAACAGGAATGCTTCCGTACAAAATTTAATGACGGGGTGGCCCACAATATTTTAATATCATTATAAAAATGAATCTAATTGCGGGGTTTATTTGCGGAAATTATTTTAACCTTTATAAAATTATATTAAATGTGAAGATTAAATTAATCGTCGTTCAAAATTTTAAATTTGCAAAGGTTTTAACCCTCGCTATCTATTTAAAATAGATCATAGCTAAAAATTTTAGATTTGCGGGGATTTTAACTCTCGCTATCCATTTAAAAATATACGGCGAACCAAATTTCATTTCCCCTCTATTTTTAAAATGGACAAATGTTTTTTTCCCATTCTCTTAGTTTTACCCAAAAACCCTACAATGGTTAACATAGTTTGCTCGATTATTCAGACCCATTTCTCGATTTCTGCCCAAATCATTAGAAGCTAAAATTTGACTCATTTAGTCCAATTCTTTTTTCCTTTTGTAGGAAGAAAATTGCTTGATACTCACCGTCACAGGCATGGCCAGGTATAATTTGCACAACAGTGTTTACGTTTCTTTTGTTAAATCTTTTTTCCTGATCAGAATGATGTTTGTAGTAATTTTCTTGGGTTGTAACTTGCATGTAGATAGAGAGTGAATAGAGAGCAATGTTCATGAGATCACAAATTGGGTCGAGGCCACCTAGGTGTGAAAAAAGATGTGGTACTTGCAGACTCTGTGAAGCTATTCAGGTTCCAACAAATCCCCACAATTACAAATGAAAACAACAACCACACCTTTGTGAATGCTAAGTAGGATCTCTTTCATTCTGTTCTCATCAAAGAGATAAATTTTTGTATTTCCCTTTGTGTGTTATGTGTCTCTTACATATGGATCTGTAAATGCTGCAGCTCGTAAGCTGGATATGCTTCTCCATTTCTTGTACATGTTTTCCATTTGTCTGAGATCTGTATGTGTATATTTGATGTGCTACATGTTTTGGTTCATTAGAGCTGGTTTTGGTTGGTCAGTGCCCTGTCCTGTTGTGGTCACTCTTTGGTTGAGATGTCATATGGTGGATTGAGTTTCTCTCTCTTTTCTTCTTTGGTTATGTTAGGGACTTGATTTTGTTGTTGATGCGGGTGTTTGAGTGGCTTAAACTGAAAGTGCACCTTGAATTATACTGCAGGGAAAGGTAAACTTAGAAGTGTGTTTCCAGGACCTGATGCCTTAGCATTTTGTTTACCTACATGATCGCATGTGTTTTAAATTAGTGAAAGCTGGCTAGCTATTTGCTATATATTTCAATTAGTTAAGTGTAGGGACTGATAGCTGATTCAGAGTGCATACTGCATACGCATATATCTAATGAATTTTGTGCCAAATTAGAGTCTAAAAACACATAGCCTGGTAGCCCTTTATAATGAAAAACCTTGTGGCCTTATAACTGCATAAGCACCTTCATTAGTGAGACGTGACAACTGAACTCGGGTTGGTTTTATGTATTGTATCAGAGTCTGGCAACCCCTCAATGAAAATGTAACGAATGAGTGTTTACTAGAGTACTAATGTGGTTGGCTGGGTGAAAACTCTACTGCCCAAATCTATCGCACCACACCTTTGGCTGGTAAAAATATTTTGTGTGGTAGAAGCAGAATAATAAACTATAAAAAAGTTTACATTCTTTCAGTTTAATATACTACTTTTCTTGGTAAAAATATTCCCAATAATTATTAGTAGTTGTAGACTTCATTATATTCCCCTTTTCTTGTATTAATTTTATCTCTAACTTCCACAAATTTAAGCTAACATTGCAACTATACTTATATTCTGTCATTTTTTGAATTGTATCAGTTGGAAGTCATGAATGGTAACAACATGGAGGTAGAGCAGGTTCGTGATTTAGCTACTGAGAAGCGCGGGGAGGAGGAGGAGGGAGAGAAAGAGTTGTGTGAGAGCACGATGAGAATTCAACCATGGACTAAATAGATAACGTTAAGAGGAGTCATTGCTAGTACAGTTATTGGTTGCATATACAGTATGATACAAATGAAAATAAACCTCACAACTGGGATTAATCCTAATCTCAATATATCTGCTGCACTTCTTGCCTATATTTTCATTCAGGCGTGGACTAGGATCCTTAAAAGCTTGGGTTTGTATCTGTTCCTTTTACAAAACAGGAAAATACCATGATACAAACATGTTCTGTCGCGTGTTACAACATTGCTCTTGGAGGTATAACGTACTTATGTGTTGTTTTAGTTATGTATTTCGACACTTTTTTGTTATTGTGTTATGAATTATATTTGAATTTTCAGGTGGACTAGGATCATATTTGTTGGGAATGGAGAAGAAAACTTATGAACTAGCAAGAGTTGGAACAGTTGGAAATACATCAAATAGTTATAAGAAACTTGAATTTGGTTGGATGACTGGCTATCTTCTTGTAGTTTAATTTTGAAGTTTAATGTTTAATGTATTTTTGATATGTTTTTCAATTACAATGTTTAATTACTCTGTTGTATTAATACATGAATTGTAGGTTATACCTAAAGGAACAATAAAATTTGAGCTAAAATTAGAATCTATAACTAGTTATTGAAAATTGATGGATCCTATCAAATTTTTTAAAAAAATAAAATAATTGCGGAGGTTTTAACCCCCGCAAGTTTTAAATAAAAATTTATTATAAAAAGAATTAAATTTAGAATAGCGGGGGTCAATAACCGCCACAAAATAACCCCCGCAAATTAATTATGGGGATCGAAAAAAACTGTCGCAACTCGTTTGTGACGGCTCGTATTCTGGGAGTTTTAAAATTCCTCGCAATTATATTTTGCGGAATTTAAAACCCTCGCAAATCGTAAAATTAACTTCCACAATTTGACCCGTTTTTTGTAGAGATATTTTTGGTAAAAAAATGAACGAAGATCATCTGGTCCCAAGGCTCTAAAAAGGGAGAATGATTTAACTGAATCAATTATTTCTTGATTAGTGAGTGCCCTTTCTATACTGTTCATGTCCAAATTGATCGAACAAATGAAGGTTCTTTGACCATTGTTGATTTTAGAAGCCTTCATTCAAGTGGTACATAGTTGCTGATAGAAAGATACCACATGATCCACTATTTCACTATGCTTCTCTATTCTCTCCCCTTTATCATTATTTAAGCTAAATATTCTATTCTTCTATGGCCATTAAGGGTTGAGATGTGGAAATTTTTTGTGTTAGCCATCACGTAACCATTTAATTCGAGATTGTAGTTTCCAGTAATCCTTTTCTAGTTTTAGTATTTCATTAAGTTCTTTGGTTAAAGAGTTTTCAAGGTTAATTAAGAATGATGAGTATCGATAATTTGGGGATTTTTGAATTCTATCAAGTCTATATAGAAGATTCCTCTTTTTTGAAGATATTCCCAAATGTATCTGTATTCTATTCTATTAATATTTTTTTTAAAAAAAATTAGTATGATAATTGAAAATTCTCAGTTTCCGACCCATTCGTGTTGGATAATCTTTGGAAGGTCTAGATGGGACATCCACATTGATTTGAACCTAATTTTTTTTTTCTATTGTACTTTAGTGTGGTGTTTGCTGTAAGCAGGAGAGGACAGTTGTCCGAATAAGTACGAGGTAGGTGTCTGACTTTGAGTATTGGGATATGTAAGTAACCAGTCATTATTTACTAGGAATCTATCCGGTGTTCTAATATACTTCCTCCGTCACAAATTATTCATTTTAAATTGAGATGACACATTGATTAAGAAAAATAATTAATAATATGACTAATTTATTATAGTGTTCCTATTAAATAATGTTTATATTTTAATTTGAACAAAAGGTAATTAATGCAAAGGGTAAAACATGAAAAAAAAAATTTTGTCTCTTCTTCATTAATGAAAAACGCCAAGTAAAATGAAAAATCAAATTAGAAAATTTGAGACAGATAATTTGGGACAGAGGGAGTAAGAAATTTTTTATTTATGAAACATTTATTTAACCTGATATATTGAGTTTTATTAAAACCCATATCAATCATTACACAGTGATTGGCGATATCCCAAAAATCATTCGCACGTTGTATGTTGATAGGTCTACTACCTTTTTTTCGCACTACTCATTATTTCATTAACATCTCCTCCTAATTACCACTTTTCATTGTATTTATTTTTGATTCCACGAGATTTTACAATTACGTCGAGTACTTTCATAGATACAACTAAATATCCATGACCCACTGTTAGAGCTTACCTTGATCATAGAATCTATTTCTTAATCAGTCGTGGCAACATAAAGCAATTCAAGGATTTCATCATCCCATAGCATAACAATGCCATTGGAATTACCCACAATAGGAACTTCAATCATTCTAGTGAAAGAGAAAGTGTCTAGGAAGACTTGATAATTTTGCATTTATGTTTCAAAGAGGGCAACAAGTGGGGGCTTGTGCCATTCCAATGGGGCTTTAAAGTTCCTCCTAACCCACCATCAGTGCACCCTCTACAGTTCCATATGATTAGATTCATTGATTTGTTCAGAGAAGTTTGTGGTTTCATCACAACTAGCGGAGGAGCATATAGATCCCTTAGGGTTAGGTTCGTTAAGATCAGAAAATTTTCTATCGCTAGAGTAGCTGGAATTCTTATATCGAATGAGATTTTAAATTGCTCAGTAGATAAATAAGGATGGATTTTTTGGTGTATCTCTCTTCGAACACCATTATCTTTACTTCTCTTAGGACTCCTATTTTGCTCTGGTTTCCGTTAGAAGATCCATGGCATCTTCAATTTCTTGTTAGTCTAGATTTTCTTGCAGATTTGGGACTACTTGGGGAGGGAGTTCATTTGTGGGATCGGAGGTACCTGAGAGGTTGATGCCACATTGTTCGGCATTAGCAGGCTCGAGGTTTTCCTCGAAGGAACATGGAGAAGTATTGCATAGTAGGGAATTGCTTCCACCATTGGAGCTAGTGGATTTCATAGGGGTGGAATCTGCTACGGCATTGCCTATGGAAAGAAAAGAGGAATCTCTTATTTCCATATCCCCAACGAGATGTTTGTTGTAGAGCTCTATAGCAGTTTCGTTCAGACTAGGTGGGGATAGTTTGATATTTAGATACTTTCAAAACTTATTTTGATATTTAGACACAAGTCTTACAAAATTAGGTGTCTAGACACTATTATGACATCATCACTTCTTACTTACAAACCTACCACACAAGTTTTAAACTTTACACTTTAGTCTTTCCATCTCATCCATTTAATAGTTAATATTTCCCACCTTTTTTATATTTCCACCATTTTTTCATATTTCCTATTTTAATTTAGAAAATTGTCCAAGAAGCCATTACTAGGATCTCCCTTTTTTCCAATAATATTTCTGATTCCGGCCACTTTTCTGACGAAAAATTATTCATCACAACTGAAAATCTCCATTTTTCATCATTGCCTCCATTGTTATTCCATCATTTTTCAAAAAAGATGCAAATTTTTTTTTTCAACATTTCTACTAGCTCTAAAAGCTTTCCAAATCCGCTCAGTACCTCGCCATTAGATATATTTTAGTAGTTTAGAAGTCCTACACATATATTTTTCCATCCCAGAGTGAGGAGGGCAACGATTATATCGAAAATAAGTCAATTCGTGTCTTTGTTCAGACATATTCATACCAGTGATCAACCACTCATCGACCAGCTATAGGCCTATACCTTGATCTATTATCGATTTGTGTAGTCTATTATGGCAGTAGCTGACGTAGTTGTCGTGGGTGGTAATTATATGGGTACGTGGGAGGAGGGTCCCAACTGTTGAAAGTGGAAATCATCTTGAAAGGAGACAGTGCTCATCTCGCTGCGTCGCAATGGATCTTATGACGACATGGTTCAAAGCGTAATTGAGAGCGGAGAATTAGAATGCGAGCCAAAGAATATTGTGATTAGCTATGTAATGAATGAGAGGGGTAAAATACATCCCACATTCATAAATAATGATCGGCATGTGTCGTTATCTATGTTGGATGTCGTTGTCGATAGCTGTAGTCCATTATTGAGGATAAATATCATCTCGGGGTCTCTGACAATCCCGCCATCATAGTCGACAATCGACAAACATGATTCATTTGAAGATAAGAGTTTGGATGCTCATCTAATGAATTTGGAAGATCATTCAATAGAATTGAAAGATCCAATTTTCTCTGAATAAGGGCGAGAAGAGTGTGAATTGGAAGCACAAATCAACCACACCTTCTCCGATAGAGCTACTTTTCAGGTAAATCAAACATTTAGTCGTAAAAGGGATAATACCCACGAAAATACCTGAACTTTGACCGAATTTTACCCCAGACTTTTTTTTGTATTTTAATGGCATATATCTACCACTTGGACAATTGCGTGTTAGACATGCGCATTGAGCGCGTGAAGGCGTTAAAAAATGTTATAAACTCATTTTTTTGCCAAACATACAACCCCTAAATTTTCTAATTAATCAAAGTTTTATATATATATTTTTTCATTCTTTCTCTTCTCTTTTCTCTCTTATTTCTTTCTTCTCTTCAATAATGGAGTCTTCAACAATGGTTGTTCCATTGTTGAATTAAAATTGAACACAATTATATCACACACATACACACCCAAATGAGTCATCTTCAACATACCCAAATTCAATTTGATACTTTGAATAATTTAAAATTCAATTTCATATTGAACTCAAATTTGAATTTCCAGTTTTTTGGAGTTCCATTTTCAGTTTTCAATTTCCAGTATGAACAAATTTGAAGATTGAATTTTCAGTTTCCAGTTTCCATTTTCAGTTTCCAAGTTTCTTGTTTTTTCATTTTCAGTTTACATTTTCAGTTTCCAAATTTGAAGATCCCATTAATGAAAGTTTTCAATTTGAATTTGAAATTTGAGTTGGAATGGACTGGAATCATTTGAAATTTGATTTGTAGGAGAAATTTGAGTTGTGGAATCTTTAATATAGTTATAATGGTGAAAAGTGATAAAATAGCGAAGAAACAACGCGTGTACCACACTTTCCGACATCAAAACTGGGTATAACTTTGTGGGGGGCAATTAATTCCACTTTAATAAAGTTTGGGGGGGGGGGGGAATTAACTCCACTTAAAAAAGTAAAGGTGTGTAATAGGACCCCCGCAAGTTCAATATGCTCAACTGGAAATTTGGTTAAAGTTCAGGTATTTTCATGGGTATTATTCCGCAGTAAAAAAGAGCTAAAATTATTGCTGGACGTAGCAGTTGTGAGAAATTCTTTTGATTATGCTATGTTGAAGAGCTGCAGCAAATTTCTCAAGGTGAAATGTGTTTGTCCTAGCTGCGGGTGGATGTTGCGGGCGAAGAAGTATGAATGTACGGACAGATTCGCCATCAATAAATACATCGACAAACACAGTTGCAGGGTCGAATACGCCACCCGCTGCCATAGAAAAATCTCATCCTACATGTATCATGAAGGAAAGGGCCCGGACACTAGCGAGATTCGAAGGATCGTTTTCAAGAACTTGAAAAGTAGTCCAAGCTATTGAAAATGTTGGCTGGGGGGTGTGGTTGCCAAAGAAATGGTCTGAGGGACAGCGGAGCACGGGTATTTCTGCCTACCGGCTTTTTCGTATATGATCGACGCGCTTAATATTGACACTACCTATTCCATCATAGTGAACAAGGTTGATTTTAGGTTTATGTACTATTTTTTATCGTTGAGTCCTTGCATTAGGGGATTCGCCCACATGAGGAAGGTTATTGCGATCAATGACACTCATTTATACGGCAAGTACGAGGGCGTACTGCTAAGCGCGGTTGCACAGGATATGGAGAACCATATTTATCCCATTGCCTTTTGCATCGTTGACAAGGAGAATGATGTGTCTTGGATATTCTTCATTGAGAAGCTGAAGTCTATTGTGGTCGATGGACCAGATTTATGCTTTATCTCTGATAGGCATAAGAGTATCGCCAACGGCATCACGAAGGCGTAGAACCATGCTCATCACGGGTAGTGCATGAGGCACCTAGGTGAAAATCTCAGGGTAAATCGCTACTGCGGAGAACACTTCTATCTATTCTTTAATGCAAAAAAGACATATTCTCCCAAGGATTTTAGTGACCATTTTTTGGAATTCAAGAACTTCTGTCCCGAGGCAGCCTTTTTCCTCGAGCATGAGCTTGGTTTTGAGAAATAGAGCAAGGCATATTTGCCCGACAATATGTTTGATGTGATGACACAAATATTGCCGAGTCGGTAAACGCTATGTTAATTATCGAAAGGGAGTACCCCGTAGCATCCATATTCAATTCAATTGCCAAGAGGTTTGGTGAAATATTCAGGGAGAGGCGTACCTACGTCCTCAAATATATGGATAACAAATTTGTGCCCACCGCCGAAAAGATCTTAAGACACAATATGAGCGAGTGTGACTCCTTTTATGTGGAGAACGTAAGCGGGGATGAAAGGTAATTCATTGTGTTCGGAAGTGGTTGTATGGCCAAAGTCGACCTACTGGAAAGGTCGTGTTCTTGCAGAAAGTTTGACCTGATCAAAATACCATGTGATCAGCAATGGCCGCTTTGCGATTGAATCACGGTGAAGATTATGGTTTGAGAGTCTATGATTACTCTTCGCCCCTGTATAAAGTGGAAGAGTACCTCCTTACGTATTCAGAATCAATTAATGTTGTCCCTTTAGAGTCCGAATGGCGCATGCCACAAGAATTTCTAGACATGAACATTATTCCACCTCTCGTGGTCACCAAGCTCGGAAGAAAGAAAAGAAAACGTGTTAAGGGCGTGGGTGAGACTTTCAAGTCGAAGAGGAGGAACAAGTGTTTACTGTGCTATAAGAGAACCACTTGTAACAACAACAAATCGTAGTTAGACTTGTATGAATTTATTTTTTTGTAATTCATGGCAGTGTATGCATTTTGACAACCCTTCAGTGGTCTAATTAATGCCAGACTTATCGATTTCACTCTGTGTCTATTATCGACCTTTTAAGGTATTGCATATACTATGTGTCAAGTCTATTACTTGTATTCTTTATTTAACACATAGTTTATTATCGATTACATATAAAGTCTATTAAAAACCCTAAATATTCAAAGAGACAGATGAGCAGTTGACCATTTATTACACATCAAAAAAGTTGTTGCATGTCCAATCACACGTTGCATTGATTGGGTACACGCTACCTCTCTTCTATTTTTACCTATTCACACGTCAACCAACCAATGGGCGGAAAGACCAAAGGGTTCTATTTTGGTCTATATAAACAACCATCTACTAGACCTAAAATTCATCTTCATCCACTCATAAATTAGATTTAATCGACAAGATGCCAGGCATTCCTTTGAGACCCAGAAGAAGGATTCACTATAACTACGACCTGCTCCTTCTCGCAACGACCTCAACCAGTTGTTCTATAGACTGGGATAGGATAGAGAGCACCTCCACCGTGAACTCTGACGGATTGCCCATTTTTTACGGGCGATTGTGGAGCGGCTCAACATGGAGACGGAGGAGATTATTACCCCCCTACTACTCCCTTAGTTTTAGGTTTTTATGTGTGTTGTTTTTTTTGTTTTAATGTCATTGCAATGGGAAGCTTTAATGGTTAGGTTTATGTTAGATGAAAGCTTCTTTGTTTTACAGTTTTTGCTTGGGTTTTGCTGTAAATATAGTTCTACCATTGCAATGAAGAATCGATGAATGGAATATGTTATTTTTCTTATATCTATCTTTTTTTAAATTTCTGCGATTTTAGACTGGTTTGAAATTTTGTGCAATTTCCTCTGTTAGAACATGAATCAAACAGTTGTGAGAAGGCATCGATTAATTTATATATGATAATGGAAAATTAATTTTTGTTTCTTGCATTTGTCTTTGCTGTAATTTTATGGTTTTTTTCTTTTTTGAGTTTTTGCAATATAGCATGTTAGAAGATTAACGAGACAGTTGTGAGACATCAAATTAATTCATATACGCAAATGAAAAATTAATTTGATCTATCCGTAATTATGTTGATTTATACAAAATTAAATGTAAAGTCGATGGAGTTTATTATATACTTATCTCAATATCTATGCTTGAACAAATACTTAATCGATGCGTTCAACAATACCTTCCCATTGATTGTGTTTAGCATATTTCATAGATTGTAATCCTTGTAATAATATACCGTATTGATTTATTGCCTTTAGTAGTAATTTGAAAAAAAAAAAGAAATAATTAATTAATAAAATAATAAATAATTGAATTTTATGCAATTAAAGTCATGTGATCGTATGAGAGTCCACGTAAATTGGATAAGGTGATCAATGATGTGTGGGGATGGATAGTGGATGAATAATGAATTCCTCACAACATACTTGTACTTTGGTAACATTGCCCTAAGGATGTTGGTCGTTAAACCACAAGTCATCACCTCACATCTTTGATCACCACTTTTAATTTATGTCGACTCTCATACGATCACAAGAATTGTTTAGGCTCATTCGATTGCATAAAATCCAATTATTAATTATTATATTAATTAAATAATCTTTTTCAAAATATGTGCTAGTCATGGTCTATAAATATGTGTCATAGTCTAGTGCATTTATTAATGAAGTTGTACAAAATCTATGCTAGACCATGCTTAGTTTTGTACTCGACCAGATATAGTCTAGCATAGACTTCAAACTGATTTCAAAAATAACTAACTCAACTATGATATTTATTCATAGACCATAACTAGCACATATTTTGAGAAGGATTAATTAATTAATATAATAATTAATAATTGGATATTATGCAATTATATGAGCCTAAACAAGTTATGTGCTCGTATGAGAGTCTACATAAATAGAAAGTGGTGATCAAAGATGTGAAGTGATGACTTGTGGTTGAACAAATGAATTCTCCACAGTATACTTGTGCTTTGGGTAAACATTGCCCCAAGCATGTTTGTTGTTCATTCACTACCCATCCTCACACATCCTTGATCACCTTATCCAATTTATGTGGACTCTCATACGATCACATGACTTGTTCAAGCTCCTTTAATTGTATAAAATCTAATTATTTATCATTTTATTGATTAAATAATCCTTCTCAAAATATGTACTGGTTATGGTCTATTAATATGTAGCATAGTCTAGTGCGGTTATTAAGGAATTAACTCTTAGTATATGCTAGACTGTCTATCTATTCGGTGAATTACCTACCAAAACCCTGAGAAGGCATTGATTATAACTAAGGTCTATGAAACAAGACCAACAGTAAAAAAATGAAAATATCAAATTTTTACAACGGTCATAAGGTACACGTCAAATCAACACCCAACAGTAATATCTCACTTTTTTCTTTTATAAAAGAAAGCCTATTTTTGTGTTAACACTCTCATTTTTTTTGGCTTTAATTTTTGTTAACAACTACAATGTCTCAAGCATCCCAAAAATCAAATGCAAAAGTGTCCTACATATGTCATTATGGCAATCCAGCTGTTTTTAGGACGTCACACACCGATTGGAATCCAGGTCAAAAATTCTTCAACTGTGCGGTTGAAAAAGATAATGACAGATACTCTTTTTTAAGTGGCTTGACAAAGACTCACCGACGAGTAGCCCATCGACATTAAATTTTTGAGGTACTTCCAAGTTTCATATACTCCCAAGACTTCGAGAATTCGAAGAAAATAGAGATCTACTCATGACATTGCTAAAAGAACTCTAAGAACAAAGGGATTACTTGAAAGGATCACTAAAAGAAGTCAAAATGGAGAGGGATCAAGTAAAGCAAAGGTTGATTTTGCCCAAGGAAAAAGAGAAAGGCCTAAAAAATTTCTTGTATAATTTGTTATTGATGTTGTCTTTTTGGAAAGGTGCGATAGGGATATAGGAAACTGAATAAATAGATGTAAGGTTTCTTAAATCAATCCTGGGTGTAATCTATAATTAATAGAGAATTATACCTATGTCTTGTATCATCGACCTCTATAAACCATGATAGTTACTGTAAGTAAATATATGAATTACTCAATTGATAGGACGTTAATTCTATAAGTTATAGAGAATAACTTCTATTATGTTTTCAATCAACCACTATAAATTAGGACAATAGCTGAACTGATAATGCAATGCAGCCAATTGTTTAATGTAACGAGATAATGGAATAACTGAACATTATTTCATCATTAAATGCCATAATTGACATGTCAAATATATGTAATTCAATTATCCATAAAGAACAAATCACTAAAACAAATCATTAAGAAAATTGTTTGTTCCAAATCCACAAAACTACATGTTTTCTTGATTGAGTTCAGTAACAATGCCCATCACATCCACTTCTTTTTCTTTATGTTTTTTCTCCTCTTCTTCAACTTCTTTCTTCTCATTTACCTTCTCTTCTTCTAATGATGATTTCTTGTCTTCTTCTGATGATGATTTCTTCTCTTCTTCAGTGTTTTCAACCTCCTGTTCGACCACTAATTCATCTTCAACTGTCTTCTCATTTTTGTCTGCTTCTTCTTCTGATTTCTTTTCACCATCTTCTTTTGTTTTCTCCTCATTTTCTTCTTCTGCTTCAGCTGTCATCTCCTCATCTTTTTTTTTCTTTTTTTTTCTTCTTTCGCATCTTCTTCATTTGCTGCATTCTCCTCTTTCGTTTCTTCTTCTTTCTTCTCTTCTTCACCTTTTTCATCTGCTGCAGCAATGTCTGTCATTGCGACTGCAAGTTCTTCAAGGTTTACTTGATGTCGGCTACGAGGTTGACTGTCGAGGTGCACTATATTGTTTTGAAAGAATTACAAAATATATGCAAGAAAATTAAATTGGAAGAGCAAAAAAAAATTAATTTACCTTCTTCTTGTTTCTTCTTCTTATTCATCTCGATTATCAGCAGTCATTCATCTCTAACAAAAAAGGTAATATCTGTTAAAATTTTCTCAATCAAAGCAACGCGCTCGCGCAGGTCATCATCATTAGAAGCGTCTGGTGAAGTTTTGAGTCCACTTGAACCAGCATGGTCACAAGCGCGTGGTGGACTTGGAACATAATGGTGGCCACCCAAATCTTCGTCTTCGTCCGCAACCTCCGCTGATGAAGTCAGGACAGTCACGCTTTTTAGCTGTGCCTTCAATGCATTGATGGACGTATCCTTAACTTCGTCCGTGTATAGTTTAAAAGTTTTCATGTATCTCTGCTCCATCTCACGGACAGTAGGGGTAAGGTATGAGTGCACAATCTACAAAAAAATAAAAATAAATTACAAGACATTCGCTAATATAATAATATTAGTATCATATCATATTTGTACTTAAACGGGTCGCCTTTCATTATGTTGTCGCACTTCGACATATGCCATCGAAGAAGAAGGGGAATGGGCAGGGGCGAATCCAATGACTTACCGACATACCTTTCCAGATGAAGAAAAGCCTCATATATCTAAACCTACAATCAATAGAAGCACAAGTAAGTCTACAACGTCTATGTATGATTGCATAAATATGTAGGAGTCTATAATAAATCAATAGGATGGTAGATTATAAGTACGAAAATGCCTAAGGAAAGCCAAATAACGCATACGATGCATTATTCCTTTTGACAAAAACTTCTTTCTGCTTGGTCAGATCAGTCTTCTTTTTCAGATAGCTCAAGGTCAGCTCAAAGGACTCTTTTCCCCATGGATACCCCTTGAATAATTCTAGATCAGCCGCCATCTTGATGTGGTCCGAATCCACCTTTTTTGACGGGTCCTTTGCTAGCAGCATCGCGTGCACAAACCAAACCAAAGCACACTTCAACTTTTTTTTATTATTCAGCCTATTACCTTTCATCAGGCTAATCAACTTTGCAGCAGTAATGCTCTTGTTCTTCGTCACCTTAAAATAAAAGATTTCTCTATTTTGGAGGACTTTGTTTATTTTTTATTCACAGAAATATGCTGAACAATTCAGTCCCGTAATCAAAGCTAATTCCTTTAAGCCGAAAAAAGCTGGCTTACCATTCACACAAAACCAACTTTCATGCAGTTTTTTTTTAATTTTTTATACGTCGCAGCAACATATAATGAACCATCTGTCCATTAAACTTAAAATGTTCAAGCATATGCCTCAAGTATCCGAAACATGTCTTCTTAAAATCACAATACAACTTTTATTCAACAAGAACCCGTCTAAACTCTCGATATACCGCCATTCTTGCTCTCACAGAAATCTTTATAGGAAAAGAGCCAAGATCATCCATCCAGGTTGTTAGGCCGTACGACTCAACGGAGATATCTCTCACACAAATTGGCAAGGATAGGAGATCCTCCTCCCCGTCTTTGCTATCTCTCCTATCCTCACTGTCTCCGCTATCACTTTCACTTTTTTCTCTGCTTTCCCTTCGCTTTCACCTTCGCTATCCTCAGCATCCCCACTTTCGTGTGCACTACTTTCATCATATTCAAAAATATCGACAAGCATTTTTTATTCAGTTTCCGACTCTGACTCATCAACTATAGGTTTTTTTCTCTTGAAAATTTTCAAAACTTCTTCAAATTTTTGCTTTCTACTGGTAGAAGCAGTGGAAGCAGGCCTTTTAAATGCTCTATGAATTCTTCTCACCATTTATGATCTATAGCAAAAAACGAATCTGTAAATTGACCGCTGGTCTATTAATAAAAATGAACAAATCCAGCAAAAATAAATCTACAGTGGTCGATCTATCGACCACTGATCTATTAAAAAGATGAGAAAACGCCTCACATCAAACATGCAAATCAAGTTTCAATTTCACCAGATATTAACAGTGCAATTCACAAAAATAAGAACACCATTAAAATGGGTCCAGTTTAGTACAAAAATTTCAAAATCAAACACAATATAACTGCAAAGATTGAAAAAAATTCTAATCACTATCCAAAGCAAAGCACGATTAAACAAGCGAAATCAACAATGTGAACTAAAAACACTCAAATTTTGACTAATTCAATAAAGAACAGTGCAATTTTTGTCAAAATCGAAGAACCCCAACACAAAACATCATAAAAAATTACTAAAATGGATCTAGAACTGATTGAAAAAGAAAATTACACTTACCTGAGCAAGAGAAATTAAAAATTTTCGTCTGAGGAAGCAAAAATCAACCAAATTTTTTTATTCAAAAAAATAGGAACCAAAATCGGGAGAAGAAAGATTTTGAGGAGAGAGAAATGTGTAGTTGAAAATATTTAATGAGTTTAATAAATATTTTGAAAATGAAAAGATATAAAAAGGGACCATGTTATAGTTTTCAAAAAATTATATTTTTTTTTCAAGTTTTAAAAATGTTAAAGGAACCATGATTCCACAATTCTAACCCACTTTTTTACCTTTTTCAACCTAACCTTAAAAAATAAATCAAAAAGAAATTTTGTATCTATACCTCAAAATGAATTTTAAAAGTGGGTAAGAATCAAAATTGTCTCGACTAGGTGAGCTAGATAGGTGGCTTTTGCAGCACCACAAAGAACTCCTGGCCCTCAACAATCACACTCATTGTTATTGTTATCCCCTACAAAATCCACTCTATCCATGAGAGTAGAAATAGGTTTGGAGTGAGAGCAGGGGCGGAGTAAACCAGCCTTTCTCAGTGACACTGGTGAAGTCTAATATGAATAGGAAGGGTGCGGGTACAGTGGGGTCAGATTTAGATATGGAGGAGGAGAGAAGTTTAGGGAAAGGTGTCGTCTCATGTTTGATCTTCTTAGTTGAGAGAATAGTGGGAGCCTCGATATTTTCTAAAGGAGGGATTTGGATAGTAATGTCTTTGATGGGGATGAGTGAGTGTAGCTTTTTAGGATTATCCTCTGCTATATATTTAGGAGTACTACTAAAAATAAAATTTAAAGCGCCTTATAAAATGAAACAAAGAGAATTCGATGGGACTATTTTGCTAAATTTTCACAAGTAAATAAAAAAATGGGTGAAAATTGTTTCCCCCGAAGTTTGTATTAAAAATCAACCTCCCCGAACTATCAACAATAATACACATTCCCCCTTTATCCCATACAATGTTCATTTTGTCCTTGTAATATGATAATGTTTATGGACATTGCATAAAAACATAAATATTATCTTCATTTAAAAAAAAAATTCAGATAACAAAATCTTCATAAAAACATAAACATTATTTTCTAGAAAAAAAAAAAGAAATACTAATTAAGTATATAAGCTAATGATGATCTTTATGAAGTAAATTAGCATGATATAAGAAAATTAGTTTTATTAATAATAATCAAAACTGTAATATTTATTTTACAAGTGAAAATAATAAGTAATACTAATTTTATAAACATATTTCAATGCAAAAAATACAAACAATAAATGAAAGAAATAAGTCTCTAGTAAAACCTTTATTACATAAAATGGAGCCCACGTCAAAGGTATCACACCATTTAAAATGATTGATAAAGGGTATCACGTTAGCTAAAAAGATTGACAAAAATACGCTAAAATTTAGTTTAAGGGGTAATAGGACCCTCGTGAAGTTGACGTATGTCGTAGCAAATTTGGTCATAGTTCAGGGGTACTAGATGTTTTTCTCGAATAAAAATAAGGTCAAATTTTAAAGATTATATTATTTATATAAATTATAAAATATGTAATACTCTATTAATGACAATCACATCTTATTTACTGATATAGACAATAGATAATATCGTTTCTTATCACTTGATCTTCATACTAAAAATAAAAGTTTTAATTTATCTGCTCAATTTGTGAAATCAAAAGAATTGTATTATATTTTTTTTTTTCTACCATTTAGTGTTAAATAACTATATAAGGTTAATTTAGCAAAATATACCTCTAAGTAAAATTTTCTTAAGGATTGTGTTATATCAACAAAAAGTTAAGTAATACGAAACGAATTTAGTAAGAGAGTAATAAAACACAAAAATATATGCATATGGATGTACATACATATGTATGTATACACATTTAGGGGTGGCCGGGTTGTTTGAAAACAAGTTATTCAGGGATTAGTTATTACAAAATAAGTTGTACTAACATGTATGTGTGATAATTTATCTCATCAATGTGGTATAAATGGTGCGACAAATAATTTTGACACTATCTAATACATCTAATTAAATGCAGGATAAATAATCATGAACTTTATCACTGAATTATTATAATTATACCTCACACCAAACAACTCTTTAATAAATATAATACTAAAATAACGATCTTAAAAAATAACATTGAATTTTGTGATAAATTTATAAAAAATATTAATTTGCTTATAAATTTAATAAACTTAAATAAAATACTATAAATATCCATGTTAAAAAAATATTCATTACATATAATATAAAAAGATATTACATAAATATAAAATTAAAATTATAAGGACAAAATGAACATTGCATGGGACAAAGGGGGGAGGTTAATTATTATTGATAGTTCGGGGGATGTTGATTTTTAATACAAACTTCGGGGAAAAACGATTTTCACCCATAAAAAAATCAAACAAGAAAGATCACGAAAAATTATGATAGAGTTGTAATTAATACTTCTATCCTTAATTAAAGAGTTTTAGGTTTGAATCTTATATATTAAGTTGTCTATAACAATAAACATTTTGATCATACAAGACTTTTTTTTGTGTGAATTCAAATTATTCAAATTCAAACAGACGCCTACAAAACTTTCTAGTTTCCAATTTGAATTTGAATTAGTCAAACTCATACAGAAAACAAAAATCCAACAGAAGATAAGATGGAAGGAAAAAAAATCCAAGCCATCATTATATAAAGAAGTTAAAAGTGTTATACAATCCCCTCTCTTTTCACCAAACACAAAATAGATAAACTAGAAGAACAGTAGATAACAATACCATAGAAATATATATTAAAGTTGGATTTAGAGTTAAAAAATTTACCTACAAAATTATTAAATTAATTATGCGAAGACCATTTAAAAATAGAAAAGCTTTTAGAAAAATTAAAGAATCTTTAATTAGTAATTATTCAGAATATATAAGTCTAAATAAAACAAAAGAAAATCCACAAAAATTAGCCTACTTAATTACATTAATATCTAGTATTGAATCAAAATTAATAGCACATTTAAAATCCAGAAGAATGAAACACATACCACCTAATTATGATAAAATTAGATTTAGATATCCACCAAAATATTATAAATATAATTTAAAATGAATAAAGTACAACAATATAAAGAATTAAAACAAATTATCTCTGAAAAACGTAAAGAATTAAAAATAAGAATAAAAAGACTACATTATAATATATTTGCCGGAGTTAGTAAAAATTCAATAGATACACAAAAAGATGAAATATCAAAATTAGAATCACAAATAGATAGTTTAGAATATGTATATCAACATGACCTATTCACAATAAAATGAATAAAGAAGAATTTATAATAGATGAAAAAATATATGAAAATTACGAAGGATCAAAAATAAAAATAGTATTTTCTAATCTAGGACGAAGATATAAGAAAATAGGTGAACATTTATATCTAATGTTAGAAAAAGAAGAATTAAAATTAGAAGATAAATTAACAGCAATGGTAAGAATAGAAAAAGAAAATGAAGAGATAGATAGGAAAAAGCAAATAGAAAAAATAAAACAATAAACTACAGAAGAAATACGAAAAATAGAAGAAACTAAAAATAGTAGGATTGCTGAATTAGAAAAAGAACTACAAATATTAAAAGAATTGTATGAACAAAGACAAAAAGAAAAAGAAGAAAAAGATAGAGAACAGAAATTATTAAACGAGATAAATCAATTTAAGGAAAAATTAGAGATGAAAAACGAAGAATTAGAAATAAATAATATAGATATTGAAGAGACAGATAATTATGAGTCCGAAGATAGTGAAACATATACAGAAATATTAACAAATACAAAAAATTTAGAAATCAATGAAGAACAAAAAGAAATTAATGAGGAAAACTTAGAAAATACCCACACAGAAATAAATACTCTTGATAAAAAAGAAAATGAAAATATAATACCTAAAACAACAGAAATAAGAAAACCTATATATTATAAGAATAAGTTTAAAAAATATAATGAATATGACAAATGGATACCAAAACAAATAATTAATAAAAATTATAACTTTTTAGATCTAGACTGTGTAATAGATACAGAAAAAATAATACAATTATGGATAGGATATATGACAAAACAATTATTAGATAATAATATAAATATCACAGATGCACCGGAATATATAGAAAAAACTCTAATAGGATCAGTAAAACTATGGTTTGCAAATTTAACTGAAAATAGCAAAAAAGTATTAAGCACTAATAAACCTATAGAAGGAACATCATCGACAACAACTAAACTAACACCTATAGAATTATTAAAAAAATATGAAACAGCTATAAAAGATGAATTTGGTAGTACGACAACAATCGAAGAAGAACAAAATGAAGAAAAAGATACAAATAGAAATTTAATGTTAAAATTAGCAATATGTAATATGTGTTATATAGATGAATATACTTGCACATTTAAAGAATATTATTACAAAGGAGCATATAGTATAGAAGAAAGTAAAGAAATAAGAAAATTATATTTTAATAAATTACCCGAGCCATTTAGTTCGAAAATAATAAAAAGTTGGGAAGAAGCAAAAATAGTAGATACGTTAGGAGCAAGAATAAAATTTTTACAACAGTGGTATAGAAACTTATGTGAAAAATATAGAGAAGAATTAAAAATGGAAAAAACATTAATAAGAAATTTAGCATGTTGCAAAAATAAAATAGCACCCCAATTTGGATGCGAAGAAAGATATTATAAGAAAAGAAAAAGCATAAGAAATATAAAACATATAAAAAATCAAAATATAAATATAAGAAACCAAGAAAAAGATATTATGTAAAAAATTATAAACATAAAAGACCATATAGAAAAAAGAAATCTATAAAAGAATGTACTTGTTATAATTGTGGAAAGTTAGGACATTTAGCTAGAGATTGTAAATTACCTAAAAATCCAAAAAATAAACAAATATCAGAAATAAGAATAGATAAAACCGAATATATGCAGATAGATTATATAGATTATGAATTAGAAAGCGAGGATAGTATATATGAAATTTCAGAAAACGAAACAGATAATGAAATAGATAGTGAAATAGATGAATTAAATGATTGAAGAAGATATAAAAATAATAACAAAGGAAGAATATTTAAATGATGAAGGAACGGAACAAAAAATAATATTTGATAGTAATATATTTGATGAAATAAAAGAAAAAGAATTAGATTTAAGTGTAGAGAAAATATTTAAAATACCAACAATAAAAAATATTCTTACTAGGAAAAAGGATGAATATTATGTAGTATGCCAAAAAGAACATGTAATAGACTGCAGATATGCAAAAGGAAAAGCTAGTATACCACTAGTAACAAAAAGAATAATTAATAAAGAAATAAATGATATAAAAAGTAAAGGAGATCCAATAAAATACGTACACCTTGAAGGTACAGAGATATTAATAAAAGCATATTTTAGAGAAGGAATAGATACACCAATAGAATTATATTTAGCAGACGATAGAATTATAAAACCTATAGAAAAAAGCATAATAACTGCCGTAAAAGGAAATCTAATATATCAAAAATTTAAATTTATAATAAGTGCAAATTATTCAGTAGCAGTAACAGATAGAAATATAGATAAATCACTAGTATTATATTTGAAAATATCAGGAATAGAATTAACCCCAGGAAGTAAAATATTTACAGCAAGATGTAAAAATCTATATGTATTAACAACAAAACATAAAATAACAGGGAAAAATAAGATTAACAAAATACAAATAGAAAGCCCATTCGAACAAATAGTAAAAACAATAGATTATAATGATTATACCTATAGAGACATAGATACAGAAGAAAATTTAGAAATAGTAAATGATAGAATAAGTACAACGAAAAGAATAGCTAATGAAAAACCAGAATCATCAAGCTCATCAAAGAGAACAAGTTATGAAACAAATTCAATAAGTAATTTAAACCAATATTACATAACAGGAAAAATAAAGGAAAAAGAATACCTAATACTTTTAAATACAGGACAAGAAAAAAATTATATAGCAAAATATCTAGTAAAAAATGAAGAAATAAAGACCGACAATGATATATGCCCAGATCTACCAAGAAGTTTAATAAATAATAAAAATATAGCAGAAAAAGAAATAATAATAGGAGTTAGAAAAATAAAAATAGAATTCGAAGTAAAGGAAGAAATGCAAAAAGCAGATATAATATTAGGAATAAAATGGTTAGAACAAGTAAAACCATATAATATAGAACATACACAATTAACCTTAACATATAACAAAGAAAAGTTATTCTTAAAAAGAGCCTTAACATGAAATGAAGATATATGTATTAATGAAGATAGTAGTAGAAGGATATTACAGTAGATATTATACGCCAATGATAGATACAGGAGCAGAAGCTAATTTATGTAGATATAATTGCTTACCAGAAAGTAGATGGGATAAATTAAAAACACCAATAATAGTTAAAGGATTTAATAATGAAGGAAGCTTAATTACTTATAAAGTTAGGAATGTAAAAATACAAGTATGGGATAAGATATTAACAATAGAAGAAATTTATAATTATGAATTAACATCAAAAGATATACTTTTAGGAATGCCATTCTTAGATAAATTATACCCACATATAATAACCAAAACAGACTGGTGGTTTACAACACCATGTAAACAAAAAGTAAGAGCAAAAAGAGTTAATAATAAAATAAGAAAGAAAACTGATTGGATAAAAGGAAGTGAAAAAATTACACAAAAGTTAGAAAATATAAAAAATACTGAAGATACAATATAACTAGTAGTATTTTCGATAAATAAAACAGAAATAACTATATTTTCAATAAATAAAATAGAAATAATTCAGAAAAAATTAGAACAATTATATAGTGAAAATCCATTAAAAGGATGGGAAAAACATAAAACTACTATAAAAATTGAATTAATAGATAAAAATAGCATAATAACACAAAAACCATTAACATATAATTTTGATGATTTAAAAGAATTTAAAATGCACATAGATGAATTATTAGAAAAACAATATATACAAAAAAGTAATAGTAAACATAATAGTCCAACATTTATAGTAAATAAACATAATGAAAAAAAGAGAGGAAAAAGTAGGATGGTTATTGACTATAGAAATTTAAATGCAAAAACTATAACATATAATTATCCAATACCAAATAAGATATTAAAAATAAGACAGATACAAGGATATAATTATTTTAGCAAATTTGATTGTAAATCAGGATTTTACCACCTAAAGCTAGAAGAAGAATCTAAAGAATTAACCGCATTTACGGTACCACAAGGATTTTATGAATGGAACGTGTTACCATTTGGATATAAAAATGCACTAGGTAGATACCAACATTTTATGGATAATTATTTTAAACAATTATCTAATTGTATAGTATACATAGATGATATATTATTATATACAAAAATCAAAAAAGAACATTTAAAATTATTAGAACAGTTCACAGATATAATAGAAAAATCGGGAATAAGTCTAAGCAAAAAGAAAGCTGAAATTATGAAAAACCAGATAGAATTTTTAGGAATACAAATAGATAAAAGTGGAGTAAAAATGCAACAACATATAGTACAAAAAATAATAAATTCGAAAGAAGAATTAGATACAAAAAAGAAATTACAATCATTTTTAGGACTAGTAAACCAAGTAAGAGAATATATTCCAAAATTAGCGGAAACTTTAAAACCACTACAGAAAAAATTAAAAAAGGATATAGAATATAACTATGATGAAAAAGATAAAAAACAAGTTCAAAAAATAAAATTACTTTGTAAAGAATTACTAAAATTACAATTTCCAGATGAAAATAGAAAATTTATATATATAGTAGAAGCAGATGCTAGTGAATATAGTTACGGAGGAGTACTTAAATATCGGTATGAAGCAGAAAAAATAGAACACCATTGTAGATACTACTCAGGTACGTTCAACGAGACAGAAATAAAATGGGAAATAAATAGGAAAGAATTATGTTCATTATATAAATATTTATTAGCATTTGAGCCATATATTGTATATAACAAATTTATTGTACGAACATATAATACATAGGTACGCTGGTGGCTAACAAAGAAAATACAAAATTCAGTTACAACAAAAGAGATTCGGAGACTAGTTTTAAATTTATTAAATTTCACATTTACAATTGAAGTGATCAGTACTAACAAAAATGTTATTGCAGATTACATATCAAGACAAAGCTACACAGACTGAAATAGTAGAGGAAGATACTCTAGAAAAAATACTTAACACCCTAACTACGCTTTCAATGAAAGTGGACAGTATGAGTAATGCGATAGAAAAGCTAAAGACTAATGAAGATAAACTGAAGTCTATAGCTACAAATCAGCTAACTCAGCAGTGTGCAGAGCTATGTCGATCGGAAGACATTAAAAATCCAGAGCTAGAAGGAGACGTTGGGACACTCCATAAAACCCATAACATTTATCAATCTACTTCTGCAGGTACAAACAAAGGAGTTAATAGACCAAGATACCAGAATGTAAATATGAATAAAATATTTGAAAAACCATTTACCCCAAAAACACAAAAAGACCATTTATTCATACCCCCACAAGTTAACACATACCGAGATAGCCTAAACCAAGACAAAAAAGTATACAACTACACCGCCCAGAAATACATAGAAAATATATACAGAGTACAAACCTTTCTAAACCATAACCCCAGAGCTACAGACATCAAAGAACCAAATACCAATTATATAACCCAAAAATTACAAGGATATAACAAACTAATAGCACTACCCAAAACTAATCCAAGCCTAGTTAAAACCTGTTTTGACTATGGACTACTAAATACCATATATACCCAAGACGGAAAAGAGCTAACAGCTATGGAAGAATTATACAAGATATTTACTACCTATAAAAGAATAACAAAAGGAAATTTATTTTATATAAAGTGTTATACTGCACCAGCAGAGATATTATATGATGAAATAAAACCAGTTATACAAGTTGTAAAGATAGGATTAACAAGAGATATGATTATACCAGAAGATATTTCGCAATAACTAGAGATACCCAGGATTGAGATACCAGATTTTTATGCAAATAAACGACTTATTGGACTAGCTACGATCATTCAAGAATTAGCAAATAATTATACTAACGGAAACCCAATATGGAGCTACTATTCAAGAGATCATCAAATGATATATTCAAATTCAAAATAACTACGACAAGCAGATATGGAAGACGTAAGACAATGGATAATGACGCTACTCAACCCAGAAAAACAATCTACCGCAAGAGCAATAAAAAAAGGATTTATTTCAGATGGACTGCTAACAAGATACTGTAAAATAATTGGACACAAATATCCAGACCACCAATGTTCGAGGTGCAATGGAGAAGATAATATTATTTCAGAGGTACATCTAGAATAAAGAAGACAAAATGCCAGCTGGAAAGATAAGATAAGGAGCAATAATGGAGCAGATACGACAAAACCAACGGAGACAAGATACTGTACAAAGTCCGAATTATTGTATATTATTGTACAAAAAATCTTGATTGAATAGTACAATAATTAAATTGTTAGGACTTTTACGTAGAAAGGATAGGCATGTAAGCCCCTTTTGTTGACTTTTTTCTTTCTTTAGTTTTAGTTTTAGAAACATGTGATTGTAAAACTTACTTTTTCGTTCTATATATAACAAAGGCAGAAGGCATTGCAAAGGCAAGCCTTCATGCGTTGAAGCAACTTCTCTCTCCACTCCACAACAAATACTTTACTCAGTTAATTAAATAAACATATTCCAATGGAAAAAGCTATGGAGCAACAAACTTCAGAAATATCAAAGCTACCCGAACAGGTTTATCTATTTATGATTATGAATAGCTAAATTCATAATTCCCAACAATCATGATATGATAAAATAAATTCATATTAGTTACTTTATAGTAGAATTATTCGAAGAATAATATGTTAAGAAGTTTATTAACAAAGAGAAAACGGAGAAAAATCCCTAAGGACTATGCCATCCTAAAGGTGAAACCAATGAGGCAAGAAGCCGTGGCGGGGAGTAACCAGAGTAGAGGCGCTGTTTAAGGGAAAAAGTATCCGAATTACCATGTTAATAGTGACGGAAGAACATATTATTTAAGAATAATCTAGTATATAGTAAGCTAAGATGACTATATTTTATGTACATGGTTGAAGGGAATATTTTGAAAAAAGCGATTTTATGAAAATAAATGATAATTTATCTGATATGATGGTAGATAAATTCAAAATACTTATTTTGTATGCACTTAGAGATATAAAAGTAGCAGATATAAGAAAAATCATATTAGAAAAAGCTTTCGGTAAATATTACATGATTAGAGTAAATTATATACCATATCTACCTAACTACTCTTACAAATATTTACGATGATAAGTTACATAAAATTTTTAGAAAAAGATATAAGAAACGTACAGTTACTAGAAAAACAGATAAAAATAAATATAGACAAATACATGGAAAATAAAGATATAAAATACATAGAATTTCTTAATAAAAATATGCAAAAACTACTAAGGCTAAAACAAATAACTACAAAATATTGTAATAAAAAATAGATCATTTAGATTATCTTAAAGTTTTAATCTTATATATACTTAAAAACATAGAAATTATAGATATTAAGAAAATAATATTAGAAAAAGTAATAGACTACGAAATTGAAACTACAAATTGTCTAGAACAGTTATACGAAGAAATTTACCCAGAAGGATATTATTTAGATTAAAAATGCTAGAATATATTAGAAAAACTAGAGAAAATCAAGAAAATTTAAATAATGAAATTAATTATAGAAACCGAATTAGAAAAATAATGGAAAACCTAAAAGAAAAATTAGTATGGATAGAAAAAACCTTAGAAAATTTAGATAAAAGTACATGTGATAGTTTATATAATTTAAAAAACTCACTACGAGAAGAACAACACAAGATAATAAATAACATTGAAAATCTAGAATTAGATATACATTATAGCACAGATAGGATAAATTATTATACAGAAATTTGTAACTCTGCAATTACTGGATAAAATAATTAATGAATATATCTTACGAAAAAAGTAAATCATTAAAAGATATTGAAACAAAATTTAAAAAATACATCCACGCAAAAATAAAAATAGATCTATTAACCTAATAAATCTATTAAATCCGCGCACCCCCCTACAAGGGAGCAAAAGATCAACGAATTAGCCACTACTAAAAAAAAAGGGATGGTCGATTTTTCCAAATTTATAACCAATATTTGTGGTTGGTAAAGTATTGTTGGTTGTTTAAAAACCGACTAGAAGTGGTTGGTTTTCTCAAAAAAATATATATATTTTTAAAATTTATTATTATTTAATTAAAATTGAAAAAAATAATTTTAGGAAAAAAAAACCGACCACAAGTGGTCAGTTTTTTATTAAATTAATTAATTAATTTTAATAGTAAACCGACTACAAGTGGTTGGTTTTATAATAAATAAATAAATTAATTTAATAAAAACCGACCACTTGTGGTCAGTATTTTTAAAATTAATTCATTAATTTATAAAAAAAAACCGACCACATGTGGTAGGTTTTCTTTAAATTAATTAATTTATAAGAAAAACCGACCACTTGTGGTCGTTTTTTTTTGTAAAAATTATAAAAACAACCGACCACATGTGGTCGGTTTTTCTGATAATTTTTTTTAAAAAAAATATTGAAAATTTTCAAAGTACAAACATTAAAAATAAAATTATTTACAATACAGTCCACCAATCATTTACAAACATTAAAAATCAAATCAAATTATTTACAATACAATGCACCAATCATTTAATATACAATCAACCAAACACCATCAGAATACAAATTAAAATCAAATTATTTATAAAATTTATCAGAGGTTCCAAATCCAAACTATAAAACATACAAAAGACTAAAAACTACAACTCACCATCCGTATCTTCATTCTCAGCCTCACCCATTCTATTATCAATATTTGTTGCTATATCCAGCTATAATCAGGCTTCATCTACACAATCAATCACATTCAAGTAATTAGTTCAAGTCACAAAAGTTCACATTTCAAATACCTACACCTAAATATTTTCAAGTCACTAATTCACTTCACAAGTTACCAAAGTAAACTTAATTCAAAATGAAAAGTTCACATTTCAAGTACCTACACTTAAACATTTTGAAGTAACTAATTCACTTATCAAGTGACCACACTTTACTAAAATCAAAACGCAAGTTTACATTTCAAGTACCTAAATTCAAAACAAAAGTCACTAATCCATAATTCAAGTACCTAAACATTTTCAAGTTACCAATCTAAACTAAATTCATAATGAAAAAGTTCACATTTCAAGTACCTACACCTAAACATTTCAAGTCACTAATTCACTTCACAAGTTACTAAACTAAACTAAATTTAAAATGAAAAGTTCACATTTCAAGTACCCTGACCTAAATATTTTCAAGTCACTTCACAAGTTACCAAACTAAACTAAATTCAAAATAAAAAGTTCACATTTCAAGTACCTACGCCTAAACGTTTTCAAGTCACTAAGTCACTTCACAAGTTACCAAACTAAACTAAATTTAAAATAAAAAGTTCACATTTAAAGTACCTACACTTAAAACATGTTGAAGTCACTAACTCACTTCTCAAGTGACCACACTTAACTATATTCAAAACACAAGTCCACCTTTCAAGTAACTACACTTAAATATTTTCGACTCACTAGTGCACTTCTCAAGTGACCACACTTAACTAAATTCAAAACACAAGTCCACCTTTCAAGTAACTACACTTAAACATTTTTGACTCACTAATGCACTTCTCAAGTGACCACACTTAACTAAATTCAAAACACAAGTTCATATTTCAAGTATCTACACTTAATCATTTTCAAGTCACTAACTCACTTCTCAAGTGACCACACTTAACTATATTCAAAACACAAGTTCAACTTTCAAGTAACTACACTTAAACATTTTCGAATCACTAATGCACTTCTCAAGTGACCATACTTAACTATATTCAAAACATAAGTACACATTTCAAATACCTACACTTAAACATTTTTGACTCACTAACTAACTTCTCAAGTGACCACACTTAACTAAATTCAAAACACAAATTCACATTTCAAGTACCTACACTTAAATATTTTTGACTCATTCACTCACTTCTCTAGTGACCACACTTAACTATATTCAAAACACAAGTCCACATTTGAAGTACCCACACTTAAACATTTTCGACATACTAACTCACTTCTCTAGTGACCACACTTAACTATATTTAAAACACAATTTCACCTTTCAAGTAACTACACTGAAATATTTTTGACTCACTAATTCACTTTAGTAAATGCAAAACGCAAATTCACCTTTTCAAATACCTAAGCTTAAACATTTTTGAGTCACTAATTCACTGCTCAAGTGACCACACTTTAGTAAATTCAATTGAAAAGTTCACATTTCAAGTACCTAAACTTAAAACATTTTTGAGTCACTAATTGAATACTCAAGTGACCACACTTTAGTAAATTCAATTGAGATGAGATGCACTAGAGGAAAAAGAAATATTCTAAGGAAATAAGATGTTTAACACACTAATAATGTACCTCGGACTGAAATATAATTGCCACAAAGTTGATTGAACATAAAAAAGGTAAATATAACATTGACTTCCCAACTAGCAGGCAGAGAACTTGTTCCTGAAATGGACAAGTAAACTGAAATATGTAGACTTCCATTATCACGGGTGTTTCCATTAGGATAAATGATCATTTTTCTGTATCACGTCGATAAATACATTCAATATTATAATTCAGATCATTTAGGATAAACTTTGTTTAAAATGATCCACTATGTAGTGTCTTTACTTACACAAAAAATGTCTATAATTCCTTAATTAAGATATATACAACAGGCCACAATTTAGTCCTATTTTAATAACATAATTTGACTGGCCAGACAGATGATAAAAATAGTGTGAATGGCATGATTTAAGAAAGGAGATTTAGTATATTGACTTTAATTTCTGCATAGAACAACAAGACAAGAAAAGGTAAAGATTAATCACTTTACTAAGCATACTTCAATAGAAAAATAATGCATTAGTAAGGATTGAGATATGTATTACCATTTATAGCCACTAGGTGTGGGAGGTGCCAGAGGCGGCTGGCGAGAGGAGATTCGCCAGTCAGTGGTGGAGCGGAGGCTGGTTCGTCCGGTGACGGAGGTTGGCGGTGCTGAAGATGAAAAGTCCTCGATGGGCAGCAGCACGTGGACTGTTTGGTTGGTCACCGTTTGGTGGTTGCATGGAGATGATGTAGCGATAACTGAGCAGTAGTGGCGGCGCCATTGATGGTGAAGAGGTCTTAGAGAGAGAGAAAAGTATAAAGAGAGGGAGGAGGCGGGTGAAATGAGGAGATTAGGGCTAGGTTTTAGGAAGTTTTTATTTAAAAAGAAAGAATAGGTTTCTTTGATCTTAGCCGTCAGATTGGTTTTTGATCGACGGTTGAGATCTAGAGGTTGAGAATTTAATCAGTATTTGACTAAAATTTAAAATTGAATCACAAATTGACTATGATTGTAATAAATTGGCTACAATTGTAATGAATTAAATAAAATAGACTAAAATTATAAGAACTTGGATAAAATTGGGTTAAAAGGTAAATAAATTGAGTCTAATTAGATACAATTTTGCTAGAATTATAATAAATCAGGTAAACTTAATTTAAAATTGTTATGAATTGGCATAATTGAGTTAGAAAATACACAAATTTAAAAAATACCCGTTATTTCAATAATAATAGATAATGTATTTTATATAATAATTGTGAATGTGCATGTTTATGAGAAATAATAAAATATTATATTTGAATTGATAAATAGTAAAAAATGGTGAGATTATAACTATAAATGTATAATAAAATAATTATGTTTATATATGTTTACATACATATATATAAATGTAAGCTTATGACTACGCACTACATACATCACTGCATAATATATATAGAGAGAGAGAAAAAGAGAGAGAGAGATAAAAGTGATACATACTTCTATTTTAACAATAAATTTATCATGACATGCTTAATATCAAAAATAAGTTACAAACATAATCGAGAATTAAAAATAATTCTCTCTCTATATATTATGCATTTAAAAATAAATTTAAAAAGATTTTTTAAAAACCGACCACAAGTGGTTGGTATTTGTTTGTCAAATTGATGTTAATTTTGATCATAATTGACACAAATTGAGTACAATAATGACTAAAAATTAAACTACATAGGGGAGCAAATTGAAACTGACTGCTATTTTAATAAATATAACAACAACAACAACAACAACAACAACAACAACAACAACAACAACAACAACAACAATAATAATAATAATAGTCAATGTATTTATAAATTATGAATGTGCACATGCACGTAAAAAAATAATTTAATAAATATTAATAAAATTATGTAAAATACCTGTAACGCCCCGAATCTGGTTCCTGAAATGCTACACGGTGCTCAAGACTCCGAAGGACCACAAGCTAACCCATGACTGATATCTGACCTGTATACTACTTAATATACTGTATAATGCAGAAACATGAACTGAAAGGCCATAAGGTTCAAAACTGAGACATAATAGCTGATAAAATATAACATCTGGGTGGGGTATGAAATACCTAAAACTAACTGAAATAAACTATCTGCACATACTATAGTCTGAAAAGCCTCTAAAATATGACTGTCTGAATAAGGAGTTGATGGGACATGTCCCTAACTAACTCCAACTAATAAATTAATTAATGAGCTAATAAAGAAAAAGTTATGTCCTCAAAAGATGAGGACTCACTGCTAACTCTGACTGCTGAGACTGAAATACTACTGATGCTCTGGAGCTCGTGTCTCTGAACCTATGGTATAAGAACCATAGTGTAAATGTGTCAGTACTTAGAATATACTGGTATGCATGTGAGGTTGAATGAATGCATGGGGTTCATATGCATGAACAATACTGACTAACTAACTAATATGAACGTGAGAATGCATGCATGAATACATAGTAACTATATCTGAGATCGTGATAACATAAATTTATTGATAACTAACATGATTGGTAACTGAGTTTTGATGACTGATATAACTGATAATATGAGTGACTATATCTGACAGTCCTGAATCTGATGGAACTAGCTGAGCTTCGTACTGTATCTGACTGTCTTAAATTCTGTAGAACTATCAGAGTTCTTTTACTGATACTGATACTGAAACTATAGGAAGTAGTTATCTAACCGACATGCCCCTAATACGCCATTATGGCTGAGTTGGGGTCTAATTTGTAACCCCAATTAGAAGGGTGTCAATACCGCGCCACTGGTAAGGATAATCTGTGAGTAACCCTCATATAACAGGTAACTCTAGTGAGAACGGTAGGAACCCTCATATAACAGGTTAAGCCACCTTATCTACCCTCATATAGCAGGCTATGATGTCTCAACCTATGCTGGCTACATAGTTCTGGAATGGAAAGATTGCTTCTAAGAATCACACCCTCATATAACAAGTGAGTTCCCATCCTTGGGTTCACTCGGTGCTAATTTCTACTCCCATCTGAATAGACACTGAACATGATTAACTGAACTGACTGGACTGAGTTAACTGAGTTTTGTTGATTGATGAAATATTACTGAGGTCTGATAACTGACTGAGATTTACTAAAGTTACTGAATTTTCCTAAGTCATGAAACTGAGTGAATTCTACTAAACATAGCTTGACTGAGAGTATCTTAGGAACATGACATAGTCTCTAGGCACACAGCTAATTGTTGGGTACAAGTACCCCCAGGACTCGATGGGAAGAAACTGATAAAGCATGACTTTCTTGAATACATGACCAACATCACAATCTATAATTCATTTATTAAGGTATTTCATCAAACATGTGATATGCATAAACTTGTACGTACATGAGGATTGCATAATATAATACTAGTTGGGCACTTTTCCTTCGCATAGGCATTTAAACAAACACATGGTAAGCATAGTATATGTAGACAACATTATACAACAAATAAACATCATGATTCAACTCTAATTTCATCATCCAAGGGTTTAATCATAGGTTCACATGAATCTACACCTATACTAATCAATTCCACATAAAATTGATCACCCAACATGGATTAGAATTCAATTGGTCATTATCAACATGAACAAAAGCAAACCCAACATGAAATTTTATGGGCGAACGGAGTCCATGAATGAACACTATGCATACATGGTAGTGAGTTTCTTGAAGTCCTTGAACTTGAAGAATTTGAATCTCTTAGTTCTTGAAGAAAATTTGGATTTTGTTGCTTAAGGATTGCTCTTAGGGAGAAACCTTAATTTTAATACTGTGAAAGAACAATAAATTTTGGAGCCTTGGTTGGATATTACTAGGTATATAAATGGGTGGTAAAAGACCAAAACACCCCTTTAAAATGACATAAAAATAACTGAACAGGATATGTGACGGATCGTGTAATGATCCATTGCTGGATCAACCGTTCATCATTTCGACCATCGTAGGTAGACCAGGATACGAACTCATTGCCTAAGTAGCAACGGCTTGGGAGACTGTCCATCGCAAGTTCGATGGTCCATCGCAAGTTCGATGGTCCATCAACCTGTCCGTCTCACCTTATCTAGAAGGTTGTTGTACTTCTTTGAATGCGACGGTCAAAGCGAAGGTCCTTCACTACATCGACGGTCCGTCAACCTGGCCGTCGCACCTGGGCAATTCTGACAGCTCTGAGTAAAACATCCATAACTTTTTACTCCGATACCGGATTTGGACAAAATTGGTATTGTTGGAAAGATAATTTAATTTTCTACGTAACAAAAAGTGAAAATCTTAAAAATTTCATGTGTAAAAAAAAGGATTCATATTTCAAAGCAAGTTTTTAATATTCTTGAGACAATCCCAAGCTAGGAAAAAGTATGGGGTGTTACAATATCTCTCCCTTGAGAACATTTATACTTGAATGAGACTGAGAGAGATGGGAGAATATAAACTGACTACATATGAACATGAACAATTGGAACATGACAGACATGACTGATAACTGAATATATCATATTGAACATGCATATTTGATGCATGCGTAACTGATTCATGAATGCATGACTGAGTGTTCTGATGAACTAAATTTCTTACAATAAAAATGAATGCCTGATGCATAATTATATAACTTAACTGATACATAAATGCATAACTGAATATGCAATGGTATTTAATACCAAATTTATAATAAAATCCTGAGCATGAACTGTATACCAAGCTTGTAACTAAAATCTAAACATGAAACTGAAAAGCTTAAGGAGAAATATTACCTTGAGCTTGATATGAGTTAGCGGAGAAGAGGTGAGGTTACTTAGTACACATGTCTTCTTCTGCTTCCCAAGTATCTCCCTCAACAGACTGATTTCACCAAAGAACTTTAACTAGAGGGACTTCTTTCTTCCTTAGTCTACGAGTCTGATAGTCTAGGATTTCGACTGGAATCTCTTTATAAGAGAGGTTGTTCTGAACATCTATGCTTTGAATAGGGACTACTACCGCTGGGTCACCTATTCACTTCTTGAGCAAAGAGACATGGAAGACTCGATGGACTGAGGCTAGATTTGAAGGCAATTCGAGCTCATAGGCTACCTTGCTAAGATGACTGAGAATTTTGAAGGGACCGACATAGTCATAGTCACTCCCTTCCTAGGAGAGATCTTTAGATAGACATAGTCAGTAATCTCGAACTCAAGATCCTTTCTACATACATCTGTATAAGACTTCTGTTGGCTCTGAGCAGCCTAGAGTCTTTCTCTAATCAACTGGACTTTCTCTAAGGCATCGAATACTAAGTCAAGCCCTATGACTGAGGCCTCTCTAACTTTGAACCAACCGATTGGAGATCTGCATCTCCTACCATAGAGAGCTTAGAATGGAGCCATCTTAATACTGGAATGATAGCTATTATTTTATGGAAACTCAATCAAAGGAAAGTGGTCATCCCAACTACCCTTGAAATCAATTACACACGCCCTTAGCATATCTTCTAAAGTCTGAATGGTCTTTTCTTCTTGACCATCTGTCTAAGGATGAAAAGCTGTACTGAGATAAACTTGGGTACCAAGACTCTTTTGAAATACTTTCCAAAAATGAGAGGTGAACTGGGTACCTCTGTCTGAGATAATGGATAACAAAACTCTGTTCAATCTGACCAACTCTCTGATGTAGAGTTTGGTATAATCCTCGACCGAATAAGATGTATAGACTGGAAGAAAATAAACTGATTTGGTCATCCTGTCTATAATGACCCAAACTGAATCATGCTGATGACGGTTATGAGGCAAACCCATCACGAAGTCTATGTTCACAACTTGCCACTTCCAAGTAGGAATACTGAACTCCTGCATAGAACCATTACGCTTCTGATGCTTTATCTTAACTTGTTGACATGTAGAGCACTTAGCCACAAACTCTACAACATCTCTCTTAATCCCACTCCGCCAAAAGATTTCTTAAAAGTCATGGTACATCTTTATGGCCTCTTGATAAATAGAGTAGCACGCACCATGTGCTTCTGTAAGAATTCATTGCCTTAAGTCATCTACACCTAGAACACAGAGACGACCCTGACAACGCAGAACATCATCTCCCCTTTGGGAGAAAACCTCTACTTTCTAATCCTTAACTGACTCTTTCAACTTTACTAAACTAAGGTCTCTATCTTACTTTTCTTTCACCTCGAAAACTAGATATGATTCTGAACTACTTTGAACCCATATGTCACCCTCCTCTAAATCAACTAAGCGAACACCTAGTCTGGCAATCTGATGGATTTCCTGAGCTAACTTCTTCTTACTATCCTCAACATGAGCAATACTACCCATAGACAGTCTACTGAGAGCATCGGCAACTACGTTGGCCTTACCCAAATGATAAAGAAAACTCATGTCATTATCTTTCAAGAGCTCTAACCATCTTCTCTGACAAAGATTGAGATCTTTCTGATTAAAGACATACTGAAGGTCTTATGATCAGTGAACAAATCTACATGAACACTGTATAGATAATGCCTCTAAATCTTTAAGGAAAAAACTACAGCTTCTAACTCAAAATCATGAGTAGGATAATTCTTCTCATGGGGTTTAAGCTGTCTGGAGGTGCTGGATATGAGCTTACCATGCTGCATGATCTACTCTAGATGCATCACAATATACTACGAAACCATCTGAACCATTTGGAAGAGCTAGGACTGGAGTTGAGGTGAGTCGAGAAAACTCTTCTTGCAAGGATCTGACGACTGAAACTTGACTTTCTTCTGAGTCAATCTGGACATAGGGGATGCAATAGAAGAAAATCCCTCAACAAACCGCCTGTAATAGCCAGCCAAACCCAAGAAACTCCTGATATCTAATGGAGAGATAGGTCTGGTCTAGTTTTTTACTGCTTTGGTCTTTTGAGGATCCACTCTAATGCCATCCCCTGAAATGATATGGCCAAGGAATGTTACTGACCTTAGCTAAAATTTGCACTTACTGAATTTGGCGAATAGCTGATGATCTCTGAGATCCTTAAGTATGATTCTGAGATGGTCTGCATGATCACGCTCACTAATGGGAATAAATCAAAATATCATCTATGAAGATTATGATGAACATGTCTAAGTACTTCTTGAACACCCGGTTCATCAAGTCCATGAAAGCTGTTGGGGCATTGGTAAGATCAAAGGACATGACTAGGAACTCGAAGTGACCATGCTGAGTACGAAAAATAGTTGTTAGAATGTCACATTCTCTAAATCTAAGATGATGATAGCCGAATTTGAGGTCTCTCTTTGAGAAATGGCTGGCACCTTGAAGTTGGTTAAACAAGTCATCATTTTTGGGAAGAGGATACTTTTTCTCGATCGTGACTTTATTGAGCTTACAGTAATCAATACTCATTCTGAGATAACCGTCTTTCTTTCGCACGAATAAGACTGGTGCACCCTATGGGGACACACTGGGCCTGATGAATCCCTTATCTAAGAGATTCTTTAATTGTTCTTTCAATTCTCTGAGTTCTGCTGGTGCTATTTTATATGGAGGAATAGATATAGGTTGAGAATTTGGAAGAAGATTAATGCCGAAGTCTATTTCCCTTTTGGGTGGAATTTCTTGAAGATCTTTGGGAAAGACATCTGAATATTCATTTATGACTGGGACTGATTCGAGACTGGGAGTTACGAAACTAGTGTCCTTAATTCGAATAAGATGGTAGACACATCCCTTAGATATCATTTTCCTTGTTCGAAGGTAGGAGACAAGCTGACCTCTAAAAGCTGAAGTCCGTCTCTACTCTAGGATAGGTTCATTCAGAAACTGGAATTGGACTATTCTGTCTCTACAGTTGACTGTGGCATAGAAGGAATGAATCCAATTCATGCCGAGAATGACATCAAAATTAGTCATCTCTAATTCGACTAAGTCTGATGAAGTGACTTTATGAAATATCATAATCGGACAGTTCTTGTATACCTATCAGGCTATGATTATTTTACCCACTGGGGTAGAGACTGAAAAGGGCTCTGCTCGAATTTTGGGACTAACCCCAAAATGAACTGCTATATAGGGAGTAACAAAAGACAAAGAAGCTCCTGGAGCTAGCAAAGTGTAAACATGCACATAAAAGATCTGTAACGTACCAGTGACCATTAGTATTTTTGAAATGTACTGAGTATGTGGGGGTGAATGTATAAGTAAAGAAAATAGTAACTAACTGTGCATATAATTGGTAAAGAATGCATGCTAAGTGTAAATAACTCACATTAGCTGGAGTACTATAAAGACTGCAAAATATAAGCATACTTTAGTAAAGCATAAAACAATCTTTATGAGCCATCACACTTAGTTCTAAAAGTTGTACTTTTACTCTTTCTGTTAGTGGAATAAGTAGGACTAAAGTTAAGTCTATTTTCAAATCATGCAGGCTAAGTGTAAAAAGGACTTACCTTTATATCTGTATACTAAAAGCTGAAATCTCATAGCTAATGTCTTATGTAAAACAATATCTGAACTAAATTGTGAGCCTTTACACTTAGTTTCTAAAAGTTGTTCTGTTATTATATCTTAGGACTTAGGGAGTTTCTTCTAAAAGTTTTTTTGTTATTCTTTTTAGTTAGGGAGGTTCTTCTAACCGACATAAACCATATGAGCTATCATGGAGTCCAACATCTAGTTCCCTTAAGGGGAAAACCTCATTTTGAGGAGAAGTGTCCTACACTTGTCAAGGAGTATAACCTGAGCTAAGTGATCACAATCTGTATCAGCATCTATATAAGTAGGAATAATCTGATAATCTGCACCTACATTGGATCGTAGTTCTAGGGAATGTGAACTAGGACACATACCCAACTCGGTGATAAATACCACTCCCTTTAATCTGTGTGCTCATTCTGTAGGAAATCCACTTTAAAACTAACATAAGGATTTACAATGAAAAACAATTATGCATTTGTTTACTTTAAACTCTAATCAAAACTGTGTAGTGGATTCCATATCTTATCTAAGGATCAAAATATCAAATCTTGATTAAAATCTGAGTATAAGCTAATCATAGGGTGGTGCTTAAACATCATCTTTCTTTAAATATTAAGATTTAAACTTGGGGCTTCAAACCCATTCTTAAAACTCATGTCAAATCACAACAAACTTCATGCTCAATAACAATAATCTTAAAATATTTTAACAATTCTAATCAAGATAATGAAATTCAATTCTTAATCTATGAAATCATAGCACACACATGAATTTATGAAAGTAGTTATGCAATTTAACACTTAAATCACCTGTAACATCATAAACTTCAAATAATGATCATTGGGTATGAACCCTAATTTGAAATTATGTAAATTCATGTAAATTCAACTTTCAAAACTAAATTGGGCACAAAGATTAATGGAGTATCCTTGTTCATAATCCCACATACCTTAATTGGTTTGATTTTGTAATTGAGAGCTTGACTTGGAAGCCTTAGGAATGTTCTTGAATGCTTTTCTTGAACTTCTTGGATTAGGAACCTTAATTCTTGTTTTTTCTTGAAGAGGAGGTGAAGGAGTGGATGATCTTATAGGGGATTAATTAGGGTTTGTTCTTGAGAGTAAAATAGGATAATGAGGGCGAATAATGCCTTAATGGATGCTTAAAATCATGTTTTTACGACCTGGGTTGAGGTGGAAAAAGACCCGATTGCCCCTTATTTATTTAAACCAAATATTCATAACCCGGATTACAATTTGAAGACTCACCGCGATGCAGTGTAATCGTGGTGGCTTATTATCTCACATGAAAAATGCCATAACTTTTCACTCGGGTGTTAGATTAAGGCGAAATTGGTATCGTGGAAAGCTAATTCAATTATATACAATTTGGTGGGTCTTGAGATGAAAAATTCTACATACATAAAAAGTTATACACTTTCAAAGTTAAAAAGTCAAATGACAGTTCTAAGAATCCAATCAAACAAACAACCCATACTTGTTCACAAAAGCCTTTAAAACTAGAATACAAACTAAGTCGGGATGTGCTCCCAACTATGATAAATGAGATCCAAAATAAATAATAATACAATTAAGAAATCAATGAAATTATAGGGCCTTCCAAAAGGTAGTGGCTCATCTCTTCGCAACTGATCAATAGAAGTGATCAACCACCTAACGCTGCATAATAGAAATTGAAAAGTCCTCTAAACCTACATCATGAAATGATACAGCATATAGGGATGGTCCATGGGGTAAAGAACTAGCATGTAACTCAGCGTATAGGCATAAAGTATTGCAATTACCAAAATCCAGTAATAAACCATATGCACCATACACACATACACACACACATATATATATATAAGATGCCGAGATTGGGACAAGGGCCATGAACATGAGAGTGTAAAGTAATAACCCAAACTATGTAGCTCGCTCTATCCTAATGGCACCCATGGGCTATATGGGTCTAGCTCTGCTTGGTAGAAGAGCCTCAGTGCGTGTTAGCTGTACGAATTGAGGAAAAATCTAGGAAAGGCTAAAGGCACCAAGGCTATAGCCCTCCCAGAATATAATATGCACACTAAGCACATTGTCACATGGACCCCTAATGCTGAAAAATGTGGTTTTCAGTGTTAATACCCCGGGACCTGCATCTTCACAGTGAGCTATACAATTTCCTTTAAGCCTAAATTAAAATAGTTATACATTAACCAACCATTACTCCAGGAGTCTTTCATTAAGGATTTACCAACTTGATGTCGTCATACCATTATGCTTGCAAGATAATTCAATTATGCCAAACCATAACCATGTAACCATTTGACTCCCAAGTTCTATTAAAAATCCAATCCATAGCCACCAAGGCCATCCAAATCTATTGTTATCCATTTATCCTTTTTAATGTAATGCTATATTTTCAAAAGATAAGTAAAATCATACAATTATCCATATTCAAAATCAAGTTTACAAAGTGGGTTGAGGTTAATGCCATTATCAAGCAAAAAATTTATCAATTTGCGGAAACCCATGTCCCCTATTCTAACCATTAAAACAATGCACCAATTCATTTCCAAAACCATCAATTAAAATATAAATAATCCATTTAAAACACGAGACAAGTAATTCAAGTAAAACCAATCAAAATCCCTCAAATCAATTTCAAAACCATAATTTAAATCACCTAAATATCCAATCAATTAGTGCCATAATATAAAATACAAGTTAGGAAATGAGCAACATGCTTGGAATACAAAGTAATTCAAAGAGATATTGAAGTTTGAAGTCCAGATAATGTATTCTCTGTAAAACCCTTAAAATTTCTTGAGTTTAGAGTTAAAGAGAAAAAAGATGGTGTTTGATCTTTGATAACTAAAGAAAAAGGGTCACCCAAGTTTCTATAAGTCATTTAAGGGTAAAAGGACCAAAAGCTCCTCACCCCAAGTGAAAAAAACAAAAAAAAACTGGATGAAATTAGCATAGAAGCATGCAAAGTTGCTATCATAGAGCTTAGCCTCCATGTCACACCCTTATTGCAGAGGTTAAACTCTATGGCACACCACTATCGCAGAGGCTTACTGCCTCATGGTCCCAAAATAGCCCTGAACTCCTTCCAAAAATTTTGAAACTTTTCCAAAACACCCTTTTAACATTTCTTAACATAATTCAAGTTAAAAATTGGCATTACACATGAGGGAGAGTCAAACATAATTTTGTTAAAATTTTACAGGGTCTCATATATATAGAGTTTTCTTTCGCATTTGTAAATTACTTGTGACATTCTTTAATTTAGTTTGATTATATTATTACACTGACTTAAGTAGTTGAATGAAAGATTAAAGGATTAGGTTAGATGGTTCTTCCATCAGAGGGTTAGAGTGGATTCCACTCATTGTCATTTGGGTCGTGACACAACTTGATCCTTTTTCTTCCTCCATCCATTTTTACTTGTCCATTATTGACTTGACACGCATCTTAAGAATCAATAATAAATAAGAGTAATTTTACTGTATTATATTTAAATATAATAAACTTAATGCTTTGAAAATGCATTAAATAATGAATTGTATTTAATAACAAGGATAAAATAGATATAAAATTATAAATTATTCATTGATTTTTCCAACTAAAAAAATATTGTACTTGACAATTAAAGGCGGACAGAGATAGTAGCACCACCGACACCTTTTATCAACCAACTCCACTATTTTTTTGAACAAAAATACTTTTGTAAAAATAAACTAATACTATGCCTATAAAATTAGAAAAAACAATAGTAAGTAGTGTGTTCATAATATTAAAGAAATAGGGAACGGTATTTAGTTTGGTTCATACTATTGTAAAGTTGAAGCCATTTTATCTCAATTTTGAATCCCTAAAATCCAAACATACAATAATAATAATAATAAGAAAATGTGGAGGAGGAGGAGGATGAGAGAAAGAGGAGGAGGAGGATGAGAGAAAGAGGAGGAGGAGAAGAAAAAGATGATGATGATGACTTTGAGTTATTATTGATTGTTCATATTGATATTTTACTATTTGTCCTTATTTTTAATAGATTGTATAATGTTGAGTTTGGCTTACCTTTCATTGATAGGTTGAGGTAGGTGTAACAACCTAAGTTGTCGTAACTAGAAAAAAGCCTTAATATTTCTGCAGAGTACAAATATTATTATGATTTTATAAGAAAAATTTAGGTGGAGCTACGTGTGTTAAACTTCTGATACTTAAAGGAGTTGGGTTGGGCTAACGTCAACTTGCTATAGCGGGATTTATTTTTCTATAGCGGTGTGTATGCCGTTATATAGGGATGACACAAACCAGAATATCCTCTGAAGTGGGTTTTATTTCTTTTCTTCTCTTTGGTTGAAATAAATAACGTGGGAGGCTTCAAAAACCCTTAGGGTTGCCTCCCATATCTTAAAACCATGGAGAAAGGGAGAAAAGGGTATGGATATGTGCAAACCCATGGATAGTTAAGGATTGATGTGGCTATAATATTAGAAATATTGGATTTTGCATTGTTCCTCCTTCCAACAACCAATTGACATCCAAGTCAATGAAGGTTAATTATAGCATAAGCTTGATTTAAAGAATATGATTATAACGTAGAGGGATAAGAGATTTTATTCTAGGCCTATGGGCACAGAGTTAGGATGGTTAAAATTTGTTAGGATTTGGGTAGTGTGCAATATGGGGTTTTTATATATTTTGTCATGTCATGCTATACTTATGCCTTATTATGAATGGTTCTCTATTGTAGACTCATAATTTAGGTGGTGGGAAGAGCAAATTACTGATTATTTGTTAAACCTTAAGAAAAAAGTACACCATTTAAATGTAGGAGTGAGATTTTGGGTGATAATTCTTCGTATATTTTTTAGAGCACAACATTATGGATGTGTCATGATTAAGGTCCCAATAGGTAGTCAGTGATGGTTTTGCAGTTTAATTCAATTTATGTTATTGTGCATGTTAAATTCCTTATAGTGTTACTTGCAAGTGCATGTTGTTTGGTGTGGTCAATGCAAAATATTTTTATGTTGTTGTATGGTTTTAACCTACCTCATTGTTAAATATGGGATGTTTTGGTATTAGAACATTCCCACGGGTTATTGGTGAAACAAAGTTGGCAGACACTTGTTTTTGGGTTATACATGGTTGGAAATTTTCCCTTGTAGGTCATGTGTATAGGGTGGATGTATCATCCATGGTGTGTATGTACGAAGGTCAAGTGTGTTTGATGGTTCCATGAGTGAATCAGGGATTATATTATTATGCTGGATATATATTTGAGATTTTTTCGTGGTCTGATTGTTGTCATATATTTTGAGACCTCGTATTAGAGTCATGGTTAGTTAGCTTAAATATTGTTAGAGTCAGGCTTGTTAACTCGGTCGTAGTTGACTAAATAATTATTTAACCTTTAAACTTGTCTTAATAGAGTTTGACTAAAATGGACTTGGTGAGAATATATTGTCTTGCAATTGAATTCTTATGTTATTTATGTGATACTCATGTTTCTAAGTTTATACTGGTTGAGCATGTATTAACTTGCGGTACCATATTCCAATTAGGTGTTGGTTGCTTATCCTTTGACCTATAATTGTTATTTTTACCTGACTTGTTGTACTTCTTTGGGAGGGAAATGAATACGGAGGTTAAAGCTAAGTACAAAACTCTATTTTAGTGGGATACGAAGAAGAATGAGTGTAAGCTATGGAATAAATATGAGCAAAGAACAAGGAATCAGGTGGGAAAGTCACATGTCCAAATGGGTCTTCTCTAGGTATGCTTGGTGGCTTATTAGATTTCTTATCTTAGGTTTAGGTTTTTCTTTGTCGTAGTTATCCATAGAAGTTATGATGATCCTGGGTGTGAGGCCAGACTTAGGGGTCTATAGTAGGAGAAGCGTGAGAGAAAGAGGAGTGACTCAGAAATTATAACCAAAAGTTAGTGAAAGGGTGAAAAAAACTTGTGAGGGTTGGAAATAAGTACAAAGAATGCATGTATTCTTTTGAATATTTGTGTTACATTTGTGTACTCCAATTTGGGTCAATCAATAAGGCTTACTAGTACATATGGTTGGTACATATGCTACTCTTGCTATACCCTTTTTAGTGTATAGTCTTTTGTAGGGGCCAGTGTTGGTTTCTTGGTTGTTGCATTAGTGTTTCTTCAACAATTCCCACTTCTCTCACTCATGGTGGAATCTATTTCTAGTCTTTATTTGTATAGTAGCTGACTAGATTCTAGAGTAGTTAATTCCATATAGCTATATGTTTTTCCTATAATGAAATCTATTTCATTATTTAAATAAAGACTTCTGCTTGATCCCCTAAGGGGATGTTCCTATCTAGGTTGATTAGAATAGGTTCCATCAAAATTTGATAGTTTGGGTTATGACAACTTGGTATCAGAGCCTAGGTTACCTATCTCCCAAAATAAGAGCAAGCATTGAGTAGAGTCCTATAAATTTGTGTATTTTCATCCACATCTAATCTTAAGGAAGCTATGAGGAATTTTAGGAAATGGTTCCACTTTATTCTCCCCTCTCATGCGATTGTATGATTGATTTATAAGTTGAGTCAAATTGGTATCTCTTGATTCCAATTGATATCTGACCCAGGCAAACAAATGTCACTTGACTCTGCTCGGAGGAATAAAAATAGTGTAAATTAGAATCGAGAAGGTTCCAGTTAGTATCTGGACATAAGTGGCTATGTAAGGCATACTAGGTGACCCATGCAGGATCATTACACTAGAAGTTCTTAATGAGTCAGGAACAAATGTTAATTGGTTTGATTTCTCCTAATTTCATATTTTTGTGATTGTGGTTGCTTGATTTTCATGAACCTATATGTAACGACCCTCCTGGTCATTTGTGAAATTATCTCGTCTTTTCTATTTTATCTCTCTCCATAATTTGTATACGTGGATTATGACTCATGGGATGAGTAGTACCAATTCTTGAGGTGTTCAGAAGTAATTTAAGTCATTAATGGGGTTATTGAGTTGAGAAAGTTAAACCCGATAATGGTCAACCTTTAATTGAGACGACCTTGAATTAGCATCGTAATATTTTCAATAGGTTCGGAATGTACTTTTAGTCAATATATATATATTTGATTTATGTCTATGGGATTTCAAAATAAATTTTGAGAATTTATTAAAAGTTTTGGGTACTTTAAATAATTAGTTCAATTAGTGGTTTAATGGGTCAAAATCACAATCTTTTTTACTATCAAATATTACGTGACGTTCAGTTAATAGGGTTTAATCCTTTTGGACCATAAACAAAACTGAAAAATGGGCAAAAAACTATTGCGGTGCTGAGAGATGGAGAACGAACTCTTGGTGATATTTTGTGTTTGTAGTAATTAGTTGTGGGTAGTGTATTAATGCTTGGTGATTTTTGAGAATTAGATGGAATGAAATACGGAGTATTATGCAAAGTTATGGTAATGATTACAACAATTATCTGAAAGTTAGTGGGAAAAATTAATATATTAAAAATATTAAGTAATGATTACCTATTATTGGCACAACTGTTAATGTTCATGTTGGAATTTAATAGAATCTGGACTTAGCTTCTTTCTTTTTCTGTACACTACTTACATAACTTCCAATTTCAAGCATTAGAGAAATTGAATTTTCTATCAGGGATTTTTTTTAGAGTAACAATTTATAAATTAGTGTTATTAGATTAGTATGTATATGTAAATTATATATTTGAATAGATTTTGAACATTTCAAAAATTGAAGGGAGGGCAAGGCACTTGTGGACTAGTGATAGTTGTATTCTTCGGCTGAGGTAGGTTACGGTTTAATCAGAGTTTAGATTCAATTTAATTGTGTGTATGCTCCTAAATTGGATAATTGTTGATTGGTATTCGGACATGCTTGAATTGACGTTGTTTGGATTGTTGAATCGTGTATAAATAATTATTGAAAATTTACTTGATGGAATTGTCTTATGACTTTAAGTATACTTGTAAACTTGGTACATCGTATTGTATGCTGTGAGTATTGTAAATTTGATATTTGTATTGCTTGTTTATGGTGGATCAATTACTTATTTATGAAGGATCAGGCACTACGCCTGTACGGATATGTATATTGATATTACTTATTTATGGAGGATTGGGTACCACGTCGGTACGAATATGTATATTGATATTACTTGTTTATAGAGGTTCGAGTTCCACGCTTGTACAAATATGTATATTGATATTAGTTGTTTATGGTTGATCGGGTACTATGTCGGTACAAATATGTATATTGATATTACTTATTTATGGAGGATCGAATACCACGCCGGTACGAATATGATATTGATATTACTATTAATTGAGTATCGGATACCATGCCGGTATGGTACATGCACATAGATTGTTCCTTTTAGGTCATGACTATTTGGGCAAAACTAAGTCCCATAGCATGTGTGTACATATTTGTGTTGATTCTGTGGATGTGTTATGTATGGTTGACAATCTTAATGGTTATGTGGCTTGGTTGTGAGTATTGTTTGACCTGTTATTGTTATATTGTTGCTTCATTGAATATTTGTTATGTCATGATGCTTGTTTACTTTTTATTTGATTTATGTTGTGTACATGTTGTTAAGTTGAGTTGGCCTATGATACCTACTAGTACATAGTGATTTATACTTATACTACCCGGTACTCTTCTTTTGTTGAGTGCAGAAAGCATTCCAGAGGCTCAAACATTACCTCACCTATCTAGTTTGATAGAAGATTTTGAACCAAAGGTGAGCACTCTGTCTCCAGACTACCGTTGGTCATCTTATTTGTTCTTGTCCATCTTTCGGGCAATGAAACATTCTTTATTTACTTTATTTTTGATATCATTTTAGATATGATCTTTGTTAGTAGTTCTTGTACGATGACTTTTGGGTCTTGGGGATTTTAGTAAGTAGTTTGTTTGACTTCCACATTAATAATGATTAGTTCTGGATTATTGTTATTATGTTGATTTTATGATGATATCATCTTAGTATTAACTAAGTAATTGGGTAATAGTTTGATTTAGATGGTTCTCTCATAGGAAGATTAGTGTGGGTGCCACTCAGAGCCATTTGGGTCGTGACAAAGTTGGAATTAGAAGCTTAGGTTCGTCGATCTCATCATATAATAACATGTCTAGTAGAGATTTGTAGAAAGGTACAGAGACATCTGTAGTATTCTTTGAGAGGCTACAGGGTAATAAGAAAATTCATATTCTTTTTTATTACGTGCTATTACTTTATTTCAATTGGTATCTGGCGATTCCAATTAGTATCTGACTTTTTTCACTCTTTTCTTGCAAATGGTAAGAACTTGAAGTAATAAGGCAAGAGTTGAGGTGCCTGAACTGGCTGCTGATGCTACAGTTTGGGGTAGAGGCCAGGCAAGAGCGGGACAAGGCAGAGAAAGGAGAGCAGCACCCGCCAGGGGTAGAACTCAGGTCGTGAGACCTTCTAGGAAGAGTCTGATATCTCCTCCCCCATATGAGGATTTTCCTGAGGTATAAAAGGATAAAGCTATGCCAGTACAGAATGAACGAGGGCTGGTTCATGATAGGGTTGCACCAATTCAGGGAGGTGCCACTCCAATTCAAATGTCTTCCGCTGTGATTTAGTAGATTCTGTATTATCTAAGTGGTTTAGCAGGATTAGGGACTATGTCCACAACACCTGTAATCCAGCATAGGATGAAATATGTTGCTACTGTAGCCCCTCGGATGGAAGAAGTGTCAGGATCAAATATTTTTCCAAGACAAGTAGTAGGTTCGGTGATTATCGAAGATGAGCATGAGTTATTTTGTAAGTTTATCAAGATGAAGCCTTCTATTTTCCACAGAACTGAGTCTGAGGATGCCTATGATTTTATTATTGACTATCATGAAAGGCTTCACAATATGGGTATGGTGGAGAGGTATGGTGTAGAACTGGTTACTTTTTCAGTTTTAGGGGGATGCTAGGATGTGGTGGAGCAATTATGTTGAGTGTAGGGATACAGGTTTGTCTCCCTTGATTTGGAGATAGTTGTACTCAGGTTTTCTAGAAAGTACATGCCTCGTACTTTGAGATATAGAAAGAGAGATGAGTTTTCTAATCTTAAGTAGGGGAATATGTCAGTTGGGGCCTATGAGGCCAAATTTCATTCATTATCTCGGTATGCATCTCACTTTCTGAAAACTGAGGAGGAGAGGACCCGTCTTTTTATGAAGGGTTTGAATACATATCTATATATTTTTGCTCTTCAGATGACATCTTCAGGTAGGTCTTTCTAGGATATGGTTTATTTTTTCAAGAAAGTGAAGGGCGCAAGGCAAGAGGGCTATGCCAAGGTAGCAGAAAAGAAGGCCCGCAGGGGAGGTAGTTTTAGTGGTTCTTATTCTAGGGGTTAGGCTTCACAGGGTGACCCTACCTGCCCCATTCAATCAGTGATGTAATTGTCTATTGGTGGTCCATCAGGAGCTAGCTAACCATTTTTAGACTTTGGTGGTCACCTTGGTTTATCTCCATCAACTCAGCGACCTACTTTGGACCATACATGTTATGAGTGCGGCAGAGTGGGTCACATTAGGAGATTTTGTCCTAATGTGAGGCAGCATGGTCAGTCTAGCCAGTAGTTGGCTCCTGAAACTCTAGTCCTAGCAGTTAGGGGAGGTGGTGGTAATGGTAGAGGTCATCCATAGGGTGCTCGTGGTGGTCATCAGGCAGGTAGGGGTGGTAATTATCCCCATAGAGGTGGTTCTCAATTCGATAGGGGTGGCGCTCAAATTGGTGGTAGGGCTCATATCTATGCTTTTCGAGGAAGGGTCGAGGTAGATGTATCAAACGCTGTTAGTACAGGTACTATTTTTGTTTGTGACTGAATGGCCACTTTGTTATTACAGGACATAGTGTGTGATTTACTTGAATTTTTGATTCACGTGTCTACTCCTGTTGGTGATTGTATTTTTGTTGATAGGGTTTATTGTTCTTTTTTTGTTACATTTATGGGGTATAAAAATTGGGAAGATTTAGTGATTCTAGAAATGGTAGATTTTGATATAATTTTGGGTATGAGTTGGTTATCTCTGTATTATGCTATCTGGATTGTCATGCTAAGACAGTGACTGTGGCTTTGCCAGGAATGGATAGGCTTGAGACTACCCCTGGACGTCACACGATAAATAGGACCACAAGTGATCCCAAGCTAACACTATACTGGAATGATGCTTGAGCTACTGATTAAAATACATAAGACTGGAAGTAACACACGGAAGAGAAACCTTTAGTTGAACATGCTTAAAACAAAACTATTTAAAATGATTACAACTTTTCTTAGACAAAATAAAACTGGAATCAAATACATCAACTCTACTGACTGTCTATGAAGACTCTACTAATATTAACTATAGGTAGTTGAGACATAAACCCCAGCTATTCCTAATCAATACGACTGAATAAATAAAATAAGACGATTCTCAAACTATGATTGACTTGATCCCTTGAATCAAAAGGACTCATCATCTGCTGATTGGAAGCTGTACACTGTCTGATTATGATGTGTGGGCTACAATTGGAACCTACATTATGAAACAGTGTAGCACATAGACATATATGTGGATCAGTACTTTTGGAATGTACTTAGTATATGGGGATGAATGCATAAGTAAAACAATATCTGAATGTACACCTAGACTTTAAAATAATGCATGCTAAATGTAGATGACTCACCTTGAGCTTGAATAAAATGAAAGTTGTAAAATTATAAACATAAGTAATGAAGCATAAGGATAAACTTAGTGAGCCATAACACTTAGTCCTAATTCTTTACTTTTACTCGTTCTATTGGGAGGTTCTTCTATCCGACATAAACCATGTAAGCTATCATGGAGTCCAATGTCTTACCCACATTGGGGAGAGCTGTTCTACCTTTGCCATTGGAATAGAACCTTAACTTAAGTGATCACTATACTTAACCTACAATGGGACTTAAACCTACGGTGGCACTTAGTTCTGGGGCATGTGACCTTAGACTCATACCCAACTCGGTACTAAATACTACTCCCATATTACTTATATGCTCATACTTTAGGAAATCCAATTTAAAATAGAACAAGGTTTGTTTAATGAAAGCCATGTATGCTTCTCTTTGCTTTAAATCAAAATCAAGATGAACAAATGTGGATTCCATGTCTTAGCTTAGGATCAAAAAATCAATCTTTACTTTAAGTCTTGGTATAAAATTATCAAAGAAACTTAAGTTCATAGTCTTCTTGTAATCACCAAAACTCATACTTGGGGTTTAGAGAATATATACTTAAATTCTCAAAATTTCATAATAGAGCTTCATTCTCAATAATCATCTTGAATCTTTCAACAATATCAAGTCAAGATAATGAAATTCAATTCATAATATAAATCCTCACGTCAAAGCATAAATAGACGAGAATAAATATGCACATAGTTCGAGAATAAATCATCTTTGTAATCTTCACAAACTCAAAACATGATAGTTCAGGTATGAACCCTAATTTTCAATTCATGTAGTCTTAACTTTAAAACAAGTTTTAGGCACAAGGATGAAAGTGTATCATTGTTCATAAATCCACATACCTTAAGCTTTTAACTTGAAAGAGAAACACTAATCTTAATGCTTTCTTAAAGGTTCTTGAACTTGGGGAACTTTAATTCTTGGTTTTCTTGGAGAGAAAGTAATGAAATTGATGTTCTTGGGAGAGGATTAGGGTTTCTTTAAGATGAGAATTGGAGAAGAAGGTGAATTACAACCTAAAATATACCCCAAATCATGTTATGGATGATGGGGTTGAGGGGAAAAGACACAATTGCCCCTCAGGCAATTAAATTTTCAATTGGAATACGGTTTATAGGGTCACTGCGATGCGGTCTTTCGCGGTGGCTTACTGGTTCTGACGAAAATGATCATAACTTTTTGGGTATCGAATTAAGGCAAAATTGGTATCGTTGGAAAGCTAATTCAATTATCTACAATTTAGTAGGTCTTGAACTGAAAAATTCCATATATATCAAAAGTTATACACATTCAAATTTTACCTTTGTAAAATCAAATACCAAACTTTGAACGAATAAAAGGCTCTTAGCTCAACTTTGTTCTAAGAGATTCCTATTAATATTCTTCACCTCATAAGCATTTCATACACTAGGATAAATATCATGACACATGCATTCAATTATAAATAAAGAACTGGATGAAAACACCTTCACCATGATGCGATGTACTTGCCAAAGGGAATGTCACCTCAATGCAGCCCTATCGTGGTGACTTGCTGGATTCATGATTCAAATGTGCCCCAAACCTTGTTCAAAAAACTTGAAACTCCCCTGAGATATAGTTCTTACATCCCCGAACATAAATTAACTCAAAAACTAATGTCTTGGGGTTGGGAAGACCAAAATAAACATCCTCAAAGTTTAGGGGTCTTGAAAATGACTAAGTCCCAAATACTTGGTGAAAATTTCAAGCCTTAAGCCCCTTAAGCATGCAACTAAGAGCTGAATCAAGTTAGGATAAGTACGGGGAATTACAACATGCAAAGAGGTTAATTGGGATAGGTTGTTTAGCCTTTCTATCACATCTTCGATATTCTTCCACAGAGGTCCTATCTATTGAGTCAGCATTTGTGGTGTGTGAGTTCTAAGAGGTTTTTTTCTATAGATTTGCCTGGTATTCCACTAGACCGTGACGTTGATTTTTGCATTTTTCTTAAGCCAGACACTTATCCTATTTCTATCCCCTATAGGATGGCTCTGACTTAGTTGAGAGAGCTAAAGGCCCAGTTGTAAGATTTGTTAAAGGTTTTATCCGTTTGAGTGCCTCTCCATGGGGTTCTCCTATCTTGTTTGTGAATAAGAAGGATAGTAGTCTTCATATATGTATAGACTACAGGAAATTGAACAAATTTATAATCCGTAATAAGTATCCTTTGCCTTCATATCAATAATCTGTTTGACCAATTACAGGGTGCAACCATATTTTCTAAGATTGATTTGAGGTTTGGGTATCATCAACTTAAGATTTGGCCTGACGATATTCTGAAGACTGTATTTCAAACCAGGTATGAGCACTATAAATTTCTTATGATGTATTTTGGGCTGACTAATGCCCTAACTTCTTTTATGAGTTTGATTAATGGGATATTTAAACCCTACTTGGATTCTTTCATAATTATCTTTATTGATAATATTCTGGTTTAGTCTAAGAGTAAAGAGGAGCATGAGAATCACTTAAGGATTGTTTTGGTTTTATTAAAAGAGAAAAATCTTTATGCAAAGTTTTGTTCTGGTTGGCTTCTGTATCCTTTTTGGGGCATGTGGTTTTGAAAAAGGGTGATGGTAGACCTGCAGAATATTAAAATGGTTAAGAATTGGGCTAGGCCTACTTCAGTGATGGAGGTTCGTAGCTTTGTTGTCTTTGAAAGTTATTATTGTAGTTTCGTGAAGGGGTTTGCTTTTATTGCTACTCATATGATGCGGTTGACTTAGAAGGATGTACCTTTTATTTGGTCTGATGAGTGTGAGAAGAGATTTCAAAAGCTCAAGACCTTGTTGACTACCGCTCCTATTCTTGCCTTGCTGGTTGAGGTTAAGGATTTTATTATTTATTATGATGCCTTACATTCTGGTTTAGGTGTTATATTGATGCAGGAAAGGAATGTTATTGCTTATGTTTTGAGGTAATTAAATCCCAATGAAATGAATTATCCCACTCATGATTTGGAGTTAGCTGCTATGGTTTTTGCTCTTAAGATATGGAGGCATTACTTGTATGGGGCTCATTGTGAAGTGTTCACTAATCCCTACAGTTTATAGTTTGTATTCATGGAGAGGGATTTAAATTTAAGATAGCGTAGATGGATGGAGTTGCTTAAAGATTATGATATCACCATTCTCTACCATCTGTGGAAGGCTAATGTGGTCGCTGATGCATTGACAAGGAAGCCAACAAGTATGGGTAGTTTGTCTTATTTGAATACTAGAAGGCGTTAGTTGGCTAGAGAGATTCAGACTCTAGCTAACAAGTTTATTCGATTTGTGGTGATTTAGAGAGGAGGAATTCTAGCCAGCATTGAGGCAAGGTCCATATTTCTTGATCAAATCAAAGCTAAACAATTTGAGGATGCTAAGTTGAGCTTGATTCGTGATAAGGTTTTGCAAGGTGAGGCCAAAGAGGTCATTCTTGATGGTGATGGTGTGTTATGGATTGAGGGGAGAGTTTGTGTACCCTATATTAATGTTTTGATTCCTACTATTCTAGCCGAAGCTCATTGTTCGAAGTATTCTATACATCCTGGAGCGACTAAGATGTATAGTAATTTGATGTAACATTATTGGTGGGGCTGAATAAAGCCTGATATAACTGATTTTCTTGCTGAATTTCAGAGTTGCCAGCAGATAAAGTACGAGCATCATAAGCCTTGCGGTACTCTTCAGCGGATGCCTATTCCTGAATGGAAATGGGAGATAATAGCTATAGATTGTGTTATTGGTCTTCCCAGGACTTTGTGAAAGTATGATTCTATATGGGTTATTGTGGATATGTTGACTAAATCTGCACATTTCATTTCAGTTCAGGTGACTTATAATTCAGAAAGATTGGCCAAGATTTTTCTACAGGAGATTCAATAGCATGGGGTCCCAATTTCTATTATCTCAGATAGGGGTACTCAATTTACCTCTATCTTTTGGAAGAATTTGTATGAGGAGTTGGGTACAAGGTTGGACCTTAGTACAACTTTTCACCCTCATACTGATGGACAGTCTGAGTTAATGATTCAGGTGTTGGAGGATATACTTCATCCATGTCTGATGGATTTCGGAGGTCATAGTGCTCAGTTTCTATCTTTGGCTAATTTTGCATATAATAACAGTTATCATTCGAGTATCAACATGGCATCGTTTGAGATATTATATGACAGAAGGTGTAGATCTCCCGTTGGGTGGTTTGATGCTTTTAAGGTGAGACAGTGGGGTACTAATCTGTTCAGAGACTCGTTAAAGAATGTCAAGTTTATTCAGGAGAAACTTATAGCAGCTCAATGCTGATAAGAGGAGTATGTAGATCGAAAAGTTAGAGATATGCACTTTATATAGGGTGAGCAAGTATTGCTCAAGGTGTCATCTATGAAGGGTGTCATGCATTTTGGAAAGCGAGGTAAGTTTAGTCCTAGATATATTGGGCCATTTGATATTTTTCAGTGTGTGGGGCAGTGTCCTATAGGTTGGAATTACCTCAGAGTTTGTAGGGAGTCTACCTCGTGTTTCATGTATCTATGCTAAAGAAGTTTCATGGTGATGGTAACTATATAATTCGTTGGGATTTGGTCTTGTTAGATGAAAACCTCTCTTATGAAGAGGAACCTGTTACTATTCTTGATAGAGATATCCGTAATTTGAGGACTATTGCATCGGTGAATGTCTAGTGGAAGAATCGTCCTATTGAGGAGGCCACTTGGGAGACCAAAACGGACATGCATAGAAAGTATCCATATCTTTTTGTAGATTAAGGTAATTCCTTGTTTCTCTTCTTGTCTTGTGTTTACCCATTCAAGGGCGAATGATTGTTTAATTGGTATCGGATGCACCGACCCTCCCAGTAGTTTGTGAAATTGTCTCATCTTCTCTATTTTAGCACTCTCCGTCATTTGTATACGTGGATTATGACTCACGGGATGATTAGTACCAATTCTTGACATGTTTGGAAGTAATTTAAGTCATTAACGGAGTTATTAAATTGAGAAAGTTAAATCCGATAATGGTCAACCTTTATTCGAGACGACCTCGAATTAGCGTCGTAATATTTTAAATAAGTCTGAAATATACTTTTTAGTCAATACACATATTTGATTTATGTTTATGGGATTTTGAAATAAATTTTGAGAATTTATTAGAAGTTTTAGATATTTTAAATAACTAGTTTAATTACTGGTTTAATAGGTAAACACTACAATCTTTTTCACTATCAAATATTACGTAACTTTCAGTTGATAGGTTTTAATCATTTTGGACCATAAACTAAACTGAAAAAGGGCAAAAAACTGTTGCGGTGCTGAGAGACAAAGAATGAACTCTAGGTGATGTTCTGTGTTTGTAGTATTAGTTGTGAGTAGTGTATTAATGATTGGTGGTTTTTGAGAATTAGATGGAATGAAATACGGAGTATTATGCAAAGTTATGGTAATGATTACAACAATCATTTGATAGTTAATGGGAAAAATTTATATATTAAAAATATTAAGTACTGATTGCATATCATTTGCACAAATGTTAATGTTAATATTACATTTACGTGGAATTTGAGAGAATCTGGACTTAGCTTCTTTCTTTTTCCAGACACTGCTTACACAAATTCTAATTTCAAGCATTAGAGAAATTGAATTTTCGATCTAGGATTTTTTTAAAGTAATAATTTATAAATGTGTGTTATTAGATTTACATTTATATGTAGATTATATATTTTAATAGATTTTGAACATTCTGAAAATTGGAGGAAAGGCAAGGCACTTGTGGACTAGTGATATTTCTATTCTTCAACTGAGGTAGGCTACGATTTAATTGGAGTTTAGACTCAATTTAATTGTGTGTATGCTCCTAAATGGATACTTATTGATTGGTATTCGGACATGCTTGAAATTGATGATGTTTGGATCATTTAGGCGTGTATAATTAATTATTGAAAATATACTTGATGGAATTGTCTAATCACTTTAAGTGTACTTGTAAATTTGGTACATCGTATTGTATGCTGTGAGTAGTGTAAATTTGATATTGATATTGCTTGTTTATGGTGGATCAGGTACCACGCCAGAACGGATATATATATTGATATTACGTGTTTATGGAGGATCGGGTACCACATCGGTACAGATATGTATATTGATATTACTTGTTCATGGAGGATCGAGTATCATACCGGTATGGATATGTATATTGATATTACTTGTTTATGTAGGATCGAGTACCACGCCGATACAGATATGTATATAGATATTACTTATTTATGGTGGATCGGGTACCATGCTATTACATATATGTATATTGATATTACTTTTGTATGGATGATCGGGTACCACGCCGGTACGAATATGATATAGATATTACTTGTTATTAAGGATCAGGTACCACGCTGGTACGATACATGAACATAGATTGTTCCCTGTAGGTCATGATTATTTGGATAAAAATAAGTCTCATAGCATGTGTGTACATATTTGTATTAATTCTGTGGATATTTATAGTATGGTTGACACTCTTGATGGTTATATGGCTTGGTTGTGAGTAATTTTTGACCTGTTATTGTTATATTATTGCTTTATTGAATATTTGTTATGTGACAATGCTTGTTTACTTTTTATTTGATTTATGTTGTGTACATGTTGTTAAGTTGAGTTAGCCTATGATACCTACTAGTACATAGTGATTTGTATTAACACTACCCAATACTCTTCTTTTGTTGAGTGCAGAAAGAGTTCTAGAGGCTCAAACACGACCTCACCTATTTAGTTTGATAAAAGATCTTGATCCAAGGGTGAACACTCCGTCTCCAGGATGTCGTGGGTCATCTTATTTGTTCTTGTCCATCTTCCAGGTAATCAAACATTCTTTATTTACTTTATTTTTAGATCTCTTTAGACATGATCTTTGTTAGTAGTTCTTGTACAATGAATTTTGGGTCTTGGGGATTTTAGTAAGTAGTTTGTTTGTCTTCCATATTAATAATGATTAGTCCTTGATTATTGTTATTATGTTGATTTTATGATAATATCATCTCAGTATTGACTAAGTGACTGGGTAATTGTTTGATTTAGATGGTTCTCTCATAGGAAGATTAGTGTGTGTGCCACTCATGGCTATTTGGGTCGTGACACTATGCTATGTAAATGTTATGATGTGCCATTTGCTATGTAGAGTGGGTAAAGATTTGACTGTGATTGTATTGTAGGCTAATGGTAATATAAAGGTTTAAACTGCTGCTTAATACTAAGGGAGTTTGGTACTCATAGGCAATTATATCTATTTGAAAATTTATTAAAAGGTGCAGTTATGTGGAGTCTAATTTTTTGTTGTTGCTACAAAATTAGGAATCTATTCCAAGCTTAGTAAAGCACGTGGAATTTGCGTGATTGTTTTATGTAGATGAGGATAAAAACTTATATTCCAGGGAAAATAAGGTTTGAGTCCACAATAACGGGGGTGTTCTAGAAAGGAACTTATCTAGTGATTATGTTTCTTAAAACTTCATGTATAATAAAGTGGTGTTAGTGATTTAATATGTAGTGCCTGAACTCATTTTCAGTCCATTAACAAGGCATAAGCATGGCTGAAATTGCATTACTAGTACTAAGGGGGTTTGGGAAGGAAATGTGTTGAGTATGCAAAGTCTGGGGGGCCACTACTTGTGAAGGTATAGAGGGATTTTCTATTCTATTGCATTATCACTATAATGGCATGTAGGCTGTTATAGCAACACGAGTGAGGTAGTGGAAATTCCCCGTTTCCCCCTATTTTGACCCTTGCTTTAGGCTTGTTTATTTTGACTTTTAAGTACAGAGCATTTCATGAATATCTAGATTGAGTAAATTCCATAGAAGCATGTCATATTATTTATGTAGGAGGAGGGGAAAAACAGGCATAATGGGCATGTTATAATGGGCAAACTAATCACCATCATAAAAAAAAGAGAAGGGGAAAAATGAACCTAGCTAGGTGCCTTGTCAATCGTGGGTTGCTAGGGAAGGGTTGTCTTCTTTCGCATCACTCAGGAAGGGAAACTCCATCAAATACTCCTGCTCTAACTTAGGAAGTTCTTGATTAGGTGGAACACTCCCAAACATGACTTTCATGGTCTTTCTTATTTGGGTGAGCAAGCGATCCTGGGAGCACCTCTTTGTTCTCTCCTTGTCGAGTTCTTAACGAAGTGCTAAAATATCCTGGGCATTGGAGGGTGATGTAGAACTGGAGGGCATTTATCCATAAACCTCCTAACTGTGGCTGAATCTGCCTCCAATTGGATGTTGGGATTGAGAGGGACGGGCATCATTATCATCCTTCTCTATCTCAAGGTCCTCTCCTTAGCTCTATGAATCTCTACCCCACCTGCCTTCCTCTTATTTCCTATTTTGGGATAAAGACGCTCTTACCAACAAAGAGTGAAAGAGGATGTATATCTCTACCACCACATCATTAGGCTTCTCCAATACCTCTGTCTGCTATCACAGCTTAAATGCTAGCTCAAGGAGGAAGGGACCCTTTTTAGTGCCTCAATAGAAGTCCTTCTACTATATCAAGATTTGGGCCACAACATTCAGCTAAATACCTTGAATTAATTTAGAAACCATCATCTCGGGGTCGGGAAGGTCACTTCAAAAAATAATCAAAGTTAAGAGGCCAAAAATAAAACTAAGTCTTCAACACTTAGCTAAATTTTCAGGTTCTAAGCCTTTTGTACATGCACTAAGGGCTGAACTAAGCTAAGAGTAACATGGGGTATTACAATATCTCACCCTTGGGAAAACTCATCCTCAAATAAGTCTAATTAAGCTAAGAATACCGAGGAAACTAAATTCACTTACTGAATATGCTTAGCTAAAAATAATTACATAACTGAGTCTGAGACATGATACATGACTGGACTGATTCATAAATACATGTAATGACAGGAAGATGATTATATAGATGGAACTGAGTATGGAAAAGAGATAATCTAAAGAAAACTGTTACCTTGAGCTGAGTTTGAGTTTGCGGAGAAGAGATGAGGGTTTTTGGTATGTATGTCTGCTTCTACTTCCCAAGTGGTTCCCTCAACGGACTGATTCTGCCAAAGAACTTTGACCAAGGGAACTTCTTTGTTTCTCAGTCTATGGGTCTGTCGATCAAGGATTTTGATTGGGATTTCTTCATAAGAAAGGCTGTCCTGAACGCCCGAACTTTCTAAAGGGACTACTACATCTAGATTGGTAATACACCCTTTTAACAAAGAAACATAGAATACTGGGTGCACTAACGCCAAATCTATGGGAAACTCAAGCTCATACGCTACCTTCCCATGACAACTCAAGATCCTATAAGGGCCAACATATCGAGGATTGAGCTTTACCTTCTTCCTAAACCTCTTCACTCCCTTCGCGGGAGAGATTTTCATATAAACTAAGTTGCCATCCTCAAACTCAAGATCTCTCCCTCTCAAATCTTCCTAGGATTTCTGTCGGCTTTGGACTGTCTCAAGCCTTTCTCTGATTAGCTGAACTTTATCCAATGCATCAAATATTGAATCTGGCCCTATCAATGCGGTCTAACCTACCTCAAACAAAATAATAGGAGATCTACATCTCCTCCCATAAAGAGCCTCAAATGGAGCCATCTGAATATTGGAATGATAACGGTTATTGTAAGAAAACTCAATCAATGGCAAGTAATTATCCCAACTGCCCTTAAAGTCAATAACACAAGCTCTCAACATGTCCTCTAGGGTTTGAATGATCCTCTCTACCTGACCATCTGTTTGAGGGTGAAAGGCTGTACTGAGACAAACTTGGGTACCAAGACCCTTTGAAAAGCTTTCCAAAAGTGAGAGGTAAATTGACTACCTCTATATACAATTATGGACAACAAGACTCCATACAACCTGACTAACCCTCTAATATAGAGCTTGGCATAATCCTCAGTAGAATAAGAAGTATAGACTGGCAAGAAGTGGGATAATTTGGTCATTTTGTCTATAATAACCCAAATCGAATCATGCTGGTGACACAACACACCAACTCCCCCTTGGGAGAAAACCTCTATTTTCTGATCTCTGACTGACTCCTTTAACTTAACTATACTGGGATCCATATCTTTCTTTCCTTTCACTCCGACAACCAAAGAAGATTTTGAACTATTCCAGACCTATACACTACCCTTAGCTGAGTCAACCAAACAAATGCCTAACCTAGCCAACTGATGAACCTCTTGAACCAAGTTTTTATTATCATTCTCAACATGAGCCATACTACCTATAAATAATCCACTAAGGGCATCTTCAACTTTATTGGCCTTGCCCAGATGATACAAGACACTCATATCATAGTCCTTCAACTATTCTAACCACTTTCTCTTATGGAGATTTAACTCTCTCTACCAAAACACATACTGAAAACTTTTATGGTTCATGAACACATAAACATGCACTCCATACAGATAATGCATACAAATTTTCAAGGTAAACATAACGACTGCTAACTCAAGATCATGGGTAGGATAATTCTTTTCATGGGGCTTAAGATGTCTAGAGGTATAGGATATGACCTTACTTCTCTACATCAAAACACAACCCAAACCAACTATGAAAGAATCACAGTAAACAACAAACCCATCTGAACCATCTAGCAAGGTCAAAATTGGGGTTGAGGTGAGTCGAGTCTTCAACTCCTGGAAACTATTCCCACAAGAATCTGACCACTGAAACTTGACTTTCTTCTAAGTCAATTTTTGGCCATGGGGACGCAATAGATGAAAACCCTTCAGCACACGATCTGTAATAGCTAGAGAAACCCAAGAAACTTTTGATACCTGACAGAGAGATGGGTCTAGGCCAGTTTCTCACTACTTTAGTATTTTGAGGGTTAACTCTAATATCATCACTGAAAATAATATGGCCAAGGAAAGATACCGATCTTAGCTAGAACTTGCACTTACTGAATTTGGCAAACAACTGATGGGCTCTAAGAGTCTGCAATGCTATTTTGAGGTGGTCTGCATGATTAGTTTTATTACGATAATAGACAAGGATGTCATCTATGAAAACTATGATGAACATGTCCAAGTACTGCTTGAACACTGTATTAATCAAGTCCATGAAATTTGTTAGGTATTTTGTTAGACCAAAGGACATGACTAGGAATTCTGAAAGCTGTTTTCGAAATGTCACATTCTATGACTCTGAGTTGATGATAGCCGAATCTGAGGTCTATATTAGAGAAATAACTATCGCCCAAAATTTGATTGAATAAGTCATCAATTCTGGGGAGAGAATACTTATTCTTGATAGTGACTTTGTTCAACTGACGATAATCGATGCACATTTTAAGAGAACTATTTTTCTTATGCACGAAAAGGACTGGAGCACCCCATGGGGAAACATTGGGTCTGATAAATCCCTTATATAAGAGATATTTCAACTATTTTTTAACTTCCAATGCTTTGAGGGAGCCATTCTAAAGGGCAAAATAGATATAGGCTGGGTATTTGGAAGAAGTCAATTTCAAAGTCGATTTCTCTTTCGGGAGGAACTCTGGGAAGATCTTCCAGAAACACATCTAGAAATTCCCTCACTATAGAAACTAACTCGAGATTTGGAATCTCTAAACTAGAGTCTTTAACTCGAATAAGATAGTAGACACACCCCTTGGATATTATTTTTCTCGCTCTAAGGTATAAAACAAGCTGACCCCTAAGTCCTGAAGTACTACCCCTCCATTCAAGGAATGGTTCATTCAAAAACTGAAAATGAACAACTCTATTTCTACAATCAACTGAAGTATAGCATGAGTGAAGCCAATTAATGATAAGAATGACATCAAAATCAGTCATCTCTAACTCTACATGATCAACTGAGGTGACTTTGTGGGATACTATGACCGGACAGTTCCTGTATACCTACCTGGATACAATAGAGACTCCTATTGGGGTGGACACTGAGAAGGGTTCTGCTAAAGTCTCAGGACTAACACCAAAATTAATAGCTATGTGGGGAATTACAAAAGAAAGAGAAGCTCTAAGATCTAACAAAGCATAAACATGTAAATGAAAGACCTGTAATATACTACTAACCACATTAGGAGAACTTTCCTGATCTTGTCGGGACTGAAGTGCATACAATCGATTTGGGCGCTGAGCACTAGTTGTGCTGGAAGTGGCACTCTGCTGAGTCGGGCGACCGGATGGAACTGGAGGACTACTGGATTGACCTTGCTGACTACTATTTGGGCAATCCCTGATTCTGTGGACTGGCTTGCCACACCCAAAGCATATATCACTACCAGCTCTACACACACCCTAATGGTTTCTACCTTATTTCTAGTAAAGAGGATTTGTACAACCACTGATCACACTTCCTTGGGAGTTAGAGCCTGGTGCCCTATCCTGATTATCATTTCTAAATTTAGGCATTGGTGCTCTAGATGAAGGCCCGAGCTCCACTTCTAACTAACAATCATATACACCCTTTATATACTAAGAGGAAATGCAGAAATACATAACAGAACAGAATCATGGTCAACTTTTATTCCAAACTACTCAATACTGAAATGAGTTCATAAAGATCAAAAATATCTAACACTAGTCTGCAAAATCTCTACTAACTGAAAATAACCTTTGTCTGAAGACTGTGACAAAGGCCCCAGTCGGACTATGAATCAATAGAAAATAACAATAACTTATACATTAGGCCTTCCAGAATAAGGGAGGCTTATCAACTATAAATCTCTGACCAATCAATCTATGGCTTAGCTGGCCCTCAAAACTGAGCCTGAGATTCTGAAATATAGGGGGTCAATACAAATATACAGATATGCAGAGCAATCCAAAATAATGTATTTACATATAACATAAGTGAGAGAAATTCATAAAATATTTTACATATAATATATGAAAACACATGGTATACTTCAAAGACTTCGAAACATTTCCTTGAAACCACGACTCACTCTTTGTCTTACTTTTGAGCTAGGTGGTATACCCTATAATTCTGATATTCCAAGGGCTAAATGGAATCCACCATTGACTCGGTGGGTAAGCCTCTAACCCAAGTTTGCCGCAAGGGTTGGAGTGTCTGAGTCTGATACGCCCCAGGGCACTCAACCAGCGTATAATCCCTCTGGGGGACATAATAACCCATATCGGCAAAACACGATTTCGGGCAATGAGTTTTATGAACTCGTGCCTTCTTCGGGTAACCACCTAACATCTCTTAAGCCCATTTTAATCTTTTTCTGAACATGCATCTTTTAAAAATCGAAGTCTGAAAATCTAATTGAAATCTGACTTCTATTCTGTTCTAAGTCTGTTATGGCATTTATCTATTTTGGTATCGTCACACCAAGACTTGCAAGTTGTATGTCTAAACCATATAATAATATGCATTAATTCCTTCAATCTAATCGATTCAGTTGACCAGCCAAAAACATCTAGCAATGTAAGAGAGTTCTCATTTTCAAAACATATTTCAAACTATGCAGGGATTCTCTCTTTTCAACATTTTAATAAACATGTGGTGGTTAAGTATTTTGTAACAAACCATGCAATCTCTTTGAATCACCACTTTTCATTTATATTAACAAGAATCACCCTATCTTCAGTTCTTATCCAAAAATCAATGCTTAAACAATAGTAAAGACATTTGGATTATCCTTCTCAGTATGCAATTGAATTATTCATAACATATGAAAACAAGAGGCTTTACAGAAAAAGAGGGATTTTAATTATTCAAGCTCTCAATTCAACATTAGAACTCAAAAATGCATACATACTTATATACGAGTACAAATCTAAATTAGGGGAAAACCTGAAGACCAAAACATTATCATAAAAAGGATTTCACAATGCACAATTGTAAATGTAAATTCAAAAAACATTACAAATTCATGATTTCTCAACATTTAAGCATTATCAAAACAATTTCACCATACCCATATAGTTTAGAAAAACCCCATGTACCTTAGATTACTTAGATTGAAGGATAAAAATCCAAATCTGGATTCATTTCTTGGAATGCTTGAACTTAAGGATTGATACTTGATCTTTGATGGAAACCATAATTTCTCTTGTTCTTGAGAGTGAAGAGGATTTGATATATTGTAAAACTGATAATGGTTGAATAAATAACATTTAGGGTATAATTTAATTCATGTGAGAGGTTTCTGGGAAGGAAAAGTACCAAAATACCTCATTAAAAATGTCTCTTTTGTGCGATTCGGCCTCGGCTGATGGTCTGGGTGACGGACTGTCACTCTGGCGACTAACCATCACTCAAGCATCAGTTAATGGACAGAAATCGACCTTATTATTTGAAGTTGATGGTCAGGCTTGACAGTCCATCAGTCTGGCCATCACACCTTGGTAGACTGACACCTCTTAGGAAAATGGGCATGACCTTTTACTCCATTAACAGATTAAGGCAAAACTGGTGGCGTTGGAAAGAAGACTCAAAAACCTTTCATTTGATATATAGAAGTCCCTCTAGTTTGATATATAAACAAAGTTATGGTTGATGAATGTTGACCTAAGTTGAGACGTTCACCAAAACTTAATCGATGCGAGAGTTTTCAACTCGTCTTTGAGTTAGGAGATTTTTGTGACCTCAATTCATGTTCAAATGTATTACCATACTAAAGTATTAATCACCACACATATATTAATGAGTAATAATTTGGTTTGGGTCTATACGCATAGAAAAGATGGTTCAAACTTTAGCCCGAAAGTGTGGGGTGTTACATTATCTCCCCCTTGGGATCATTCATCCCCGAATGATGGGTATGGACTTGTTGAAGCTCTAAAGGTATGGAATAAGGAATGTAACCTTGCATTGAACATTTTTCCTCAACAAAACATGCAAAGGCATCAAAAGAGCTTCATGATAACCCCTAGTGAAATGCATAAGCATGAAATATGAGGTAATGAAACTTTACATAGGGATAACCTTGTACATGAATTCTAGGGATCATGATCATCACAAAATATGGTATGAGTTAATTTGGTGATAATAGGCCTGATTTTCATTGGTACAAATAATGAAATAAGATTTCACGGGAGATAAGAAATGAAAGCATCCTCTACTTTACAAGGTGCATCGAATAGACTTAAACTTAGTGACACTACTCCTCTATGCCCCAAACAGTAAACAACATACTTCATCATTTCCAATTTACGATCCCCCCATCACACATCTAACCACAAGAGTTTGAATCTCACTACATAATACTTCTACGTTGAAGCCTAACTCGGAGTTAAAAGGAGCCAATTTAAGCTATTTAAGCCTATACTTTATATCTCACTAAGAAAATTACTTTACCTTATCAATACCAACAAACACACTTGAGTTTTAAATCAAAGAGTACCAACCACATAACACATTGATTTGCGTTTTTAGTAATCACAACATTCAAGCCTGATCATTACTACACCCACTACATAGATCTCCTTACTAAGACCATCAATTTCAATCACGCTCACAAATATTTTTTCCACATTTCTCCTTCTTATCTATTTCACACAACAAAAGTTTATCTCCTTCTTCCCTCTTCTCTTATAACCTTAGCTCAAGAAATCATATCCAAAAATTTTCACCATCAAGAACATTTACTCCCCTACCTAAAACATCACCTCGCTTCAACAACCACCATCATACTAGCATACGGAGTGTAATTTTGGGAACCAATCATAAATGTCATGAATCGAAGTAACACTATTATACCATAACTTATATTTATTTCACTACTCAAGGAGAGATATGAGGTGAAGATACGATGGAATAGACATGAAGTGCTTCATATATCAAGTGTCTAGATCATAAGTAAAGAGTTGTTCAGCACGAACACAACACAACATGGTTTCCTTTGGACAGACCACAATGAGAAACATGGATGCACATATCATGAGGTATATGGCATAAAGCCAAAATTTATGTAGTTAACAACTAAGACAAGGATTGCCACTTGAAACGATTGATCCTCATTTAAAGAACTAAGATTTTCCATGAGTTAGCATAAACTTTACCACTTTAACTAATCCCGACATAAAATGAATCGGTAACGTATGGAAAGCATAGTTTCTTCAAATCAAACATTATCTGAGACATAAACTTTTATGGATCATGACCAACATAACATAGAGCTTGAATACATTGAATATTGGATCACTGAGGGACATTATTGCTTCTAGTTTGGAGGTCAGAACATGACATAAGTTACATAGAGAGCTCAAACCTTAGACATCGGCATAACTTAAATACATAAAACATTGGTAGGTGTCTATTCAAATTGGAGTAGGATGAGCTTGCTTGAATAGGACTTAATTTGTCATGATCTTACTTAAAACTTTACACCACAAGAAAATTCGGGAACTACTTTAATCCATCATCTGCCCCTTAGACCAAAGTCACACTCTTAGACCTGCAGGTATATCCTCACATCAAAATCTGTAGCCATGACTATCAATATAAAAGAGACGTCACCATAAACTTAAGTACTAAACTCTCCCTGATGAACTATACTATGAAGGTCTTGATTTCAGTAAATGATACTCTTAACTTTCGCTAGCCCCTATAGCCATCACCCTATAACTCACACTCACGTGGGTATACATATCCACACTCCTTATCATATACCCACTTATTCTCCACCACTTATGATACTCGCATTAAACCTCTCATCGCAAAACTTACCACTTATCAAAATTTGCACAACTATACCAAAGGAGCATATTGCCTACCTCTATTTCCTCAAACTTAACTTTAATAAAAACTATACAACTCCCCAAACTTCTCCGTACTACAAAATTTAAAACCTCAAACTAGGTAAACATGACACTTATTCATATAAACCTTATCTAACAATATGCTACCTAGGGGTTCAACTTATTCTTATATACCGACGCTCTTATCTACTAAATGACAACCACACTTTATCATTTTTTTGAAAAAACTAGTCTTCACATATATATATCACCATTTATCCACTCCCCTTTTCACAAGTTTCCAACCTAGGCTATTGCACACCTCACATCAAGCCTACAGTCTAACGTCAATCATGTACCACTAACAAAGCATGCCACATACTATACTAGCCCATCAAATTGGGAACTCAACCCAAAATACTTCATTTTGTTTAACTACTACCTTCAATCACGTCCTCTCCACGACATTACTACCACACCTCAAAATCTACTACTTACCTTCTCACAAGAAGTACTAGTTTACAACTAGAATAAAGACAATCAAGGGAGGGGTAAAGTCATAATAGGGATAGTTGATCTTAATCTTATAATATAACCCATTACGATCTCATCAATATATTCCACTTCCCCACGTCATATTTATTTACCCATACATACATCCCCACTACCTTCAAATTCTATATATACCAATGAGTCTCTACCCATAACTTATTGACTAATCTACCCCTTGTTATTCATAACCTATAAATAATTTCTACAACCACCATAACTATCCATTCTGAGATCCTTCCATATTTTGAATAAATAATAATCGTAACAAGCCACTTTCTTCTCAAACTACCATAAAATCTAAATATATTGCTACCACATTAGTCTATCAATATAAAATGGCAAACCACTCCTCAATCCATGATTATATAACTAAAACTATTTATTTATGCAAAAGTCACCATCACTCACACTGCTAACCTTGTGACTTTATGTCACCAACTTCTGGACCATTTCACTACCAATAGGTTATGACACTTTAACACACACTAATACTTGGGTGGAAATATAGTTCCAATATTCTGCTGCACATCATTACCCTTATGCATGACATCTACAATAATAATTTTAAAAGAGGACTGAATACAGTTTGTACCTCAAGATGAAAAGCATGATTTCATCAGGATAAAGGTATACACTCGGACTAATACACCTTGAAACACTAATGGACTACTCTCAAGTCCTTATGCTATGTCATAAATTTTATAGATAACTCAACCAGAGAGAACCACATCGCTGGGGAGCTAGACTCTTAGATTTGTATCGCCTCGAGAATGAGGCATGGACCACAAAATTAGAAATAGGAAGGGATTTGGATAAATTTCTTATGGATGATGTTATAACACAAACTAGAGTCTGAAAGAATAAAAAACAACTCTTAAATATCTGGTAGCCTCCTTATTATAAGTGTGGTGCATAACAAACCCATAAGAAATACTCTACTAGATATGATTTCATAGAAACCCTGGAAACATAAACCTTAGCTGATGGTTTGGGTGATGGACCGTCACTCTGGTGACTGGCCGTCACTCCAACCGTCAGTTAATGGCCATAAATTGACCTTACTATTTGAGGTTGACGGTCAGGCTTGATGGTCTATCACTGACTTGTTGTTTCATTAGTCTGGCCATCACACCTTGACAGACTAACACCTCTCAGGAAAATACACATGACTTTTTACTCCATTATCCGATTAAGGCAAAATTGGTGGCATTGGAAAGAAGACTCAAAGAACTTTCATTTGATATATAGTAGGCCCTATAATTAGATATATAAACAATGTTATGGTCAATGGAAGTTGACCCAAGTTGAGACATTCACCAAAACTTAATCGATACGAGAGTTTTTAACTCATCTTTGAGTTAGGAGATTTTTGTGACCTGAATTCATGTTCAAATATATTACCACACTATAGTATTAATCACAACACATATATTAGTAAGGAGTCATTTGGTTTGGGTCTATACGCATAGAAAAAGATGATTCAAACTTTGGCTTGAAAGTGTGGGGTGTTACATTTTACCTCCTATTTCATATCTTCAATCAACCTCTTATCTCTACTAGCTTTATTATAAGATTGTGGTTCCACTTCTGCTGACAGAAAAAAATAACACTTTGGTACCTTGAACTAGTATTAGCATAAGATAGATAGTTTGCCATAGGATATCCGGTTCCTCTTCTTTTCCTTGGTAATGCATAATCCAATAACTAAGCAGGTTGTTTGATGACTCTATATAATCTTCTTGGGGGCAACTTCTACAGGGGATGATGATGACTCATCCATACTGGGCAAGTTATGAGTGTATTCATCTTGGATACTATTAGGATTATGTGGTGATGCACCTTTTTCTTATGGCTCATGTGATTGATTATCAGGATATGTGTAATCGTCTGCCTCTACTACTGCATCAGTATGATCAAATAAACTCAGCTTAAGGAAATCAGCAGCTGATTTTGAGCTTGGATCCTCTACAAAAGGAAATGAATCTTCTTTGAACACCACATCTCTTATGATAAACAACTTGTTAGTAAACCAATCCATCAATATATAACCCTTCTGACTGGTAGAATAACCCATCAATACTGCAACTTTGGCTCTTTTAGAGAGCTTATTACCTTTTAGTAGTACTGAAGCATAGTATTAGTATCTAATAACTTTTAGGTGTGTCAATGATGGGACTTTACAGAACAATATTTTATAAGGACTTTTACCCTTAATAGACTAGGATGGTAACCTGTTAATAAGATACACAACATCCTTAACATTCAAGCTTTAAAACTTTATAGGCATTTGTGATTGAAACCTGATGGTTCTTGCAACATTCAATAAATGTCTGGGTTTTCTGTCAACCACACTATTTTATTGTGGTGTGTATGGGTAGCTACTTCAATGTATTATTCCCAAGGACTGAAACAACTCTTTACATTTAGAATTAAGGAACTCTATCCCATTATCTAACATCAATATTTTTACTTAAGCACCAAACTGATTTTGAATTAAAGTAAAGAAGTTTTTTATGGCTACAATACACTCAGATTTTAATTGTAATAGATGCAACCATGTATATCTGCTATGACCATCAACGACAGTTAAAAATAGTATTTTTTGTCAAAAGTAGGTGTCTTATAAGGCCCTCAGAGATCCATATGTACAATATCAAAACATTTTAAAGCTCTAGATGTATTGACAGGAAAAATTTGTCTAGTTTATTTAGCTAATGGACAAACATGACATTTATTTAGAATATCTACATCACTACTGTGTCTTAACAGATTCAAAGTTCCTAATGCCTGGGAAGAAGGATGTCTCAACCTCACATGCCATAGACTGCACACATGCATCTCTATTCTTGCATCCTACTCTTGATGAGCCACATTATTGAGAATACCTTTCACTCCATATATATTTTTGAGGATATATAATCCCTTTTTTTGTTTACCAATCCCCTTTACCTTGCCATTGTGAAGGTCCTAAAATACATAAAAAGTTAGGATAAAATGAAACAAAATAAGAGATTTGCCTAGTCATCTTAGATACTGATAACAAGTTCAGTTTGAAATCAAGAACATACAACAAATCCCTTGCAACCTCATCTTTTATCATCTTTCCCTCTCCTACATATGATATATCCACCTTGGCTCCAATGGGTAGGTTGACTTTATCACACATTGTGTTGTCCATTTTGTGATAGTGTGAGAATATATACTTATGTGTTGCCACATGGTGTCTGGCTCTAGAGTCTATGATCCATTCATGTGGAATAATATGGCAAGAAAAATAAGTAATAGTACCTATCATATTAGCTTGTTCTGATTTATTTGTCTCTTTGTTAATCAATGTTATGATATGTCTATATTTATCTTCTAAGAAAACTTATCCCTTTGCTAGAGTTGAATTATTGTTTCCTTTACTTCCCTAAATAAGTTTGATCAGCAGAATATGATTTCTCTACCTTAAGTCCAATAAAGTTATAAGCTGATGACTGTCTTGTGTTTTGACTAATAGCTTATTGTCCATGTCCACCACCTCTACCTTGACCATTGTAGAATGCCTGATCTGATGCTTTCCTTGGATTATTGTAGTTACTTTTTTCTTGTTTCTCCAATTACTTGTATATCCATGCAATTTGCAATAGTTTTCTCTGGTGTGGCCAGTGAAGTTACAGTAATCACATCTTTTACCTTTGTAACCTTGACTTCCATAATTGGTTAATACCTGATTCCTGCTTCCATATCTAGAATCTGCATATTTTCTATGTACTTGCATAGCAATAGGCTTAGTTTTATCATTAATATTTACAGTACAAGCAAGTTGTTGGATCTCATCTTCAATAATCATTACATATGTTTGGTTAAGTGTAGGTGTTGTTCTTTTATCAGTATTTATCTCTTTGCTTGGTCGTATGTATAATTTAGTCCACTTAGGAATTGTATTAGCCTCAACTGATATAATTGCTCTACATACTCCTTAGACTTAGGACAATTACATGATGGAGCTAGAATAACTACATCATGTTCACTCCACAAATTCTTCATCTTAGTGAAGTAGGTTGAGACTGAGTCAATGCCTTGGTATAGGTTGTTGATTTCCCTGTGCAATTGATACAACCTCATGCGATTCACCTTTTCAAACCTCTCCTTAAGATCTTCTCATACCTCACAAGTATTTTTTGCATACACAATACCACTGAGTAACTCTACACTTACTAAACTCATTAGCCATGAAAGAACTACTGTATTATTGGATTCATGATCGGCTTCTATCCATTATTGGAAAAAACAACAGTAACTTTGTAACCCAGATGACAAATTCGACTAAAAATCATAATTGACTTACCAAGGTCTCCTATGAAGTAGTGTCAAAGTGAAAAATGGTGATGTTAGAAACAAAATTTGACCTAAGAAATTGGTAAAATAACAATAGTAGCGATAACAACAACAACAATGATCGACAAGAAGAAGATGGAGATGATAATAAAGTAGAAAATGATGATAATGAAGCAGAAGAGGATGAATAAAGCAACAGCAACAACAATGAACAACAATAATCATGAAGAGAGAGAAAATAATAATGGATGAGAAGAGAGAGAAATGTTTCTTTTTTCCCTCCATTATCTATTATATTAACTAACATTTGGATCAAAGTGTAAATTTAAAAACTTATGGGTTATTTTCAAACTTCTCCAACTTTCTTAATCCATAATAAAGTAATTGTCACCTCCACCTAATAATTAAGACTTGTGTCACCTACACCTCATTTTAAAACTCTTTTGTCACCTACAGCTCAAAGCCTCCAGTTACTTGATGGGAAAAAATGTATGGTGTGCTCTAGGTATGAACTTCTCTATGGTTATATTGTGGAAAAATGATGGATCTTGTGAGCTTTCATGAAGTGGTACTACTAAGGTAAAGCGAGTGATGAAGGAAAAAAATATACTAGTTAACAAGTGTAAGGGTTAATTACTTAAGAAGCTATTAGTTGATTTACCTATCTAGATATTAGAGTTTGAGGTTGCATTCAGATTTGAAGAACCAATTAGTTTTACTATGAACACTCGAGTGAGATATTAGTTTATAAGAGAAATTATGGCCCCATTTGGCCATGAGAAATATTTACTTTTTTTGAAATTTTTTTCTCACTTTGTTCAAAAAATATTATTTGGCTACAAAATTTCAAATACATCTTGAAGTTATATTTTAAAAAACCAAAATTAATACTCAACCTGTTTTCACTTTTTCCATCTCACTGTTTCACGTTTTGTCTTTTCAAAAGTCTAAAAAGTCTTTCTAAAAAGGTATGACCAAATATAATTTCAACTCCAACTCCAATATATTTTGATTTTCATGATAAAACGCCTACTAAAGTGGCGAATCAATGATAGATATTAGTTCAAACTGTAAAGTGTTTTTCAGTGATTTAAGTAAGGGCTAATGATATAGTTGACACCAATAGAAGTGAATGAAAATTGGGATAATGGTTTTGTGAATAAAGGATATTTTCAGCAGGTATGCTTAGGTGAAATTAGTTGAGAATATAATTAGGATGTTCATGTAGTAACTGATTCTTTTACATAATTGAATCCATGCATTTGTGGTTTGAGGTATCATATTTGATATCAAGATCAACCTTGTGAGATGACAATGCCTTTGGTAGAAGACCTTCTGATGGTTGTACTTATGATGAGACTAATTTGGAAGGGTTTTCAACTATTATTTTCTAGAAAGGACAATAATACCTTTTTGTTTGTAGGATTTTCAGTTTGTTATTACTCTCATAGTAGGCTTGGCTTTTGTGTAAAGACTTATAGTATTTTGAAACATTCCTTGAGTAGATCCAGAGGATTTTCAACTTACGACATCAAAAGTGATTGAAAATAGAATATGAAATTTGCAAAAAAGAATAAGAGTATTTATTTCAATTTTTAAGGCAAAGAATTCATCTTTAGAAAGTGATATTTGGGTTTAGAACTACGTGGTTACTTAGTCTTGTTCAAATTATGATGATATTATCATTTATTGTCTAGATGAGGAGTAAATTGGTTAAGTGTGCTCAAAGAGAGAAGTTTATAAATATCTAGGTATAGTTTTGCAATGATTTTCCATTACGACCCAAAAATAGGCACGTGATGGCACTTGTCACACCCTCTGAACAAGTAAGCGTAAATTAACCCAAAGAACAAGAATTAAAAGGAATCAAAAGAGAAAATTAAAAATAGGAGAATCGCAATGTGTGTGTGTGTGTATATATGCTTCACACTAGTCTAAAAGATACATCCAAGGTATGATGGTCATTAGTACAAGCCTCTAAATATAGAATGATATCAATAGCTAAAGTATCTTAAATGTGGTTAAGCATAAAATACATAAAGAGAGATCCAGGTAAGCTTGGAATCCTCTTGCACTACCTCGATCTCCACAATATCAATTCTGGAAGAAAAAATCTACCATCTTCTATTCGGTCCAATACACACATTGGGTGTAGAAAATAAGAAAAAAGAAAAAGAACAAAAGTATGAGTACAAAATCATACATGTACTCAACAAACATTATCAATAACTAACCCTATATTCCCCCTCGTATTTCCAACTATTCATAACCACTATGTGGATACATGTAGAATAACAACATGGCACAAGGAAATCAAGTAGTAGCATTACATTAGCAATAAACAATCAAGCAAATATGCTAGTTACGCTACCCAAACAATAAGCAATTACCAACACAACCCATGTACCCTCACAGAAAAAAGATCCAAATTCTCATAATATCATCATGCATATCAATACACTGGACTATGTCAAGACACCCATACTCATGAAAAAAGTTCCAATAAATGTCATAGAATAGCATAGGCTTGTCCTTATTTTCTATACCTTGATTTTTTGAACTGTGGGACTATGACCACTATAGGACTTTACTCGACTGGTAATATAGACTTGGGGGTGGGTATGGTACAATTTGAAATATAGTGACTCACCCTTCTTGACACTGCACTTATATTTTGGCTCCACTTATCAACCATTTTTCTTTTGTTTCTCCCTTTCTTCTCCTTTATTAATTTTTTAGATTGGATGCAAATTTTCTTCTTACTATTCATTTATTCCTTTTTTTCTTTTAAATTATTTTCTATCTATATTTTTTTCTTTTTTCTCTACAACACCCAACCTTACTTTTTTTCTTTTACATTACATCCTACTGCATATCCAACTTTAACTATGCACCCCTATGATAGCCATCCTCAACTTAGGGAATTTGCCTAAGTTGAGTTGCACAGTGTTCAAAGAGGGACCACGACCAAAACAGGTTCATTGTAATTAATTGGGAAGGTGAAAAGTGAAAAAAGAAAAATATGTCAATGTAGGCTCAAATCAAGGATCAAGGTATACTTAATCATTTAGGAAGGTTATTTAGGCTAAAAGTAGACTAAGTCAAAAAAGGCCTATAATCACATCCTAACCAACTATCCTGCTGACATGTTCTGGATTAAATATATAAACAGAACTAGGTAGAGGCCTCACTCACATGGTATATGATGATATTACCAACTGCTACCTATCTAGTTCATGCAATGCTAGCTATAATTATTTTGTCCCTAATCCTAATGCCATGACAAGATTCACACAAATATTTACATCACACAGTTCACAAAATTTTTGGAGGGGTATCATTTTTTGAAACACTTAAGAACAAACAAAACATGTCAACTGCACTTAGGTTCCTTATTTTTCTCCTAGTTCAACACCAACAAAACATAACATATATAATGACAAAAACACAACCTAAACATGTCGGCTCTACTAAGAACAAACAAACTAAATATGTCAACAACACTTAGGTTCCTTATTTTTCTTCCAGTTCAACACAAATAATATATGACACATATAACGATAAAAACACAACCTAAACATGCTGGCTCTACTAAGAACAAACTCCAAGGAAAAGACAAATGACAACAAAAACTCTAATAGGACATCTAGAGCCACAAGAAGCCCTACCCCCATTGAATAAGCATGTATTGTACCTAATGCATTAGGCCACCAAAATAGGAGAGTTAGAAACATACATGTGGAACCTTAGGTACAAAAATCTGGTGTCAATTATGACAACACCAATTATCATAGCTGCCTAAATAACAAAACAGCTTAGGTTGCCTCCCAAGAAGCGCCTAATTTAATATCGCGACATGATGTGGGTACGTTAATTACTCAGACTCATCAAGGTATCCATAGGTTTGGCTTACAGGGTCATCAACATACTTTATTTTTGAAACCACTCTCGTGCCAGTCGGTTGCTTCATAGTTTTGCAAACATTGAATGTGACTTCCTTATTATTCAACCTCAACTTAAGGTCACCTCTTTCAATATCCAACAGTTCTCTACGCATGGCAAAAAATGATCTCTCTAAAATTATGGGCATCTCAAAATCAATATCACAATTCAAGACAGTAAAATTAGCTAGAAATATAAAATCATCAACCTTTACCAAAATATCAAACAATATGCCCCCAGGCTTTTTCACCGTGTGATCTTTTATCAATAACTGCATCATTATTGGTTCAGAAGGTTTCAAGCCTAATTGCTTAAACACTGCTAGCAACATCATGTTAATGATTGTACCCATGTCACAGAAAGCTCTGACAAATCTAGATGACCCAATGATACAAGGAATTATGAAAGCACCAGGGTCACTTTTGTTTTGCACAAGAGACCGAGATGTAATCACACTACAATACTGCGAACCACCAATATCCTCATAACTGACAGATCTCTTCTTTGTCACAAAATACTTCACAAATTTTTCATAGCCTAGGATTTGCTCAAGAGCTTCAAGAAGAGGCATGCTTACACTCAACTCCTTCAGGATACCAATAAACTTCTTATACCTCTCTTCTTTCTTTTGCTATTTCAACCTTTGAGGAAAAGGTGGGGGGTGTGGAATAGGCTTTAAGACTAGTTGGTCTTCCTTACCCTTATCTTGATCTTTTTTATCTTATTTTCCTACACTCATTGATTTTTGTGCCAACTCACTACTAGTCACCAACTTTTTTGATTCCACTTTGGATGCATCATCAACATCAAAAAGCTCATGGATCACATCATCAATCATAGACATAAGTGGATTGATAGTGTCCTTACTGATCCGAGTAGTAATATCAAAACAATGATCGTCATTCATTAGATTTTTCACATTGTTGCTTGTAAGAGTACACGATTAATATTGATTCACTATAGTCGATATCTGACCAAACTACTTCTCAAGTTGCTTAATCGCGATGGCATGTGATTCCACTTTTTGGGTCAATAATGTATGTCTACCTTAATATCCTTAAGGAAATTCTTTGAACCCTTCACCAAGTTAGCAAGCAAGGTTTCCATCCGTGTGTCAGTATCAAGGAACATACACACCACTCTTTTCCTTATAATCATCCTTTTGCTACCAGTCACCATCCCATTCTCTATTTTTATCCCTCTGCATATTCCTATAATAGTTCTGACCTTGATTCCCCTAACTTAAGTTCTAAGAGTCTTGATTGGACCCTTGACCCTTGGCTTAGAAATTCGCCATCTCTCTGTCCAAATACTTAGCCTCCTCCTCATAGTCAGACTCATCATGTCTAGAAAACGTACTGCATTTACCTTTTCAGTATTCATAGTTGAAAATTACATTGTCAGTAACCCAATATCTATCCTCAGTTGTGCAACCTCTTAAGTCACTGTATCATCTAGGTCTCTCTGCTCATTAAAAGTACTAATAGCATAAGTATCGACTCCTATTTCTACCTTTCGGGTATGCGACCCTTGGTTAGTATTAGAGACCCGATCTATGACATTTGTAGATAACTCCTAACGAAGGCTCATGAAAAACCTATTAGTAATAGTATCACCAACAACTTTGGTATTGGCATTCAGGCCTCTATAGAATATCTCAAGCAAATTTCTCCTTGAAATACTATGATTGGGCACCATCATCAACTTCTTTTTGAACCTCAACCATGACTCATAAAATTCCTCTAAATGCAATTGCCTAAATTTATAAATCTCATCCTTGAACTGCACCATTCTAGAAGGTGAGAAGAATCGATCAAAGAATTATTTTTGCAACTCATTCCAATTAGTGATGGACACAAGAGCTATTACCCCTAACCATAATATTGCTTCGCCTGTAAGAGAGAATGGAAATAACCTGAGTATCAAAGCTTCCTGACTTACCTCAGGTAAATTATACGAGGTACAGATCCCAAAAAAATTCATGATATGCATGTTTACGTCATCTGTAGGCAAACCATCTAACACACCATTCAGATTAAGAAATTAAATCATAGCACATATAATACCAAACTTCACTCCTTGGGGAAACTCAGGAAGAATAATAGATTCTGTCTCAATAGGTTCAACATGCCCTAAATCTTACTCTAAATCATTATACACTGGCAAGTACTGAAAAGATGGGGGTGGTTGATCTCTTGGTCTTCTATCTCTATCTCTATTGAGTGATACTTGATGTTCTTCTTCCTTTCTCGCTCTTTTCTCTTAAGCTGCACAATAGGCATTCACCAACCTCATATTTTCTTTCGCTAATAATCGAGCAGTAGTTTGAACGATTATCTCTTAAACACCATGTAGAGATGGTGAATTCAAGGCAAGTGGATCATCTTGAAGCCCCTCGTGATAAGCTTTATGCTTATATTCTGCCTTTCTACTATTCTGTTATAGGGTTCATTAAAGCTCTATATCAAGTGGGATAAAGGAATTGTCTTAACTTCAAGTACTGAGCATAAACTAGCGTACACCCCAAAATAGCAGAAAACTAAAAAACCAACAACCTCAACAAACTTTGTTGATCAATATGTAACCGTATTCCTTAAAAAATGGCGTCAAAATTTGATGTAATCCAAAATTATTCCTCCAAGAAAGTATAACACAGCCGCTATCAAACATAGAACCCAACAAAGATTGGAATCAAATCCACAAAGAATATAATGAATCTTTCTCAAGAATTTGCTGATGTAGTCGAAAAAATACAGAAAAAAAATGGGGGGATTTTTGTAGTAATAGTAGTAGTAGTAGTAATAAATCTTGAACACTATAGGGTGAAATTAATAAGAGATGATTACTAGGATTGTGTTCCCCTTGGCTTCCTAACTTCACAGAATTATCATGCTTGTCAAATCGTCATAGTGCTTTGTATGCAGGATTCAACAAGTTATGTATCACCAACCATATCTTGACACCTTTTGGATAATTTAACTCATCTCTTCTTAGTCTCATAGTATCACATTACTAAACCATGTCCTGGATCACAGATTAATTGTCTTCTCGCGATCTCATGTTAATTAGATAAAGGTTGATAGCTTCAAATTACTATTATGATATTCTTTTCCTATTCTCAAACTCTCTCTCGAGTTAGTTTCATATATAGGTAGGATCGTAGCATCTGCAGTCACTAAGAAAACAATCAATACAAAGAAACCCACAATACATGATAAACATAAATCAAGAAAGGCTTGGCACTTCCTCTACTTTGTTATTCTGTCAAGGTTCCCACAACCCTAGTTAAGAGGTTTAGCCGCTCATGTTTAAAAGAACACCCATATAACTCATGAAAGAAAGCATATGAATAATCTTAAAATAAATTAAAAATAAAAACTTGCACCTCAAGAACAAGGATTCCAAAATCAAAACTAGACCTCAGAATCAATAAAGTGTTGTAAGTATATGGAGTGCATAAACTAATACAAAAAAATCAAAGGGATATTTCTAGTTACAAAATAAACCTAAATATCCTAACCAAAATGAAATAATAAAATAAGGTCGGTAGTGGTGATGCCTCAAATAACGAATCGTCTTGACTGATGATAACTAATTGTCAGCTCCGTATCCTATCTTCTTTGCTCTTTGGTGATGAATCGCAACATCTTCCTATGGGTCATTGTGTGACTCATTGGCTCTCCAGTGACTTTTCCATCTTTCAAAACCTAACTCCATATGCTCAGGACGACTTTCACTATGAGTCGTAGTCAGATCCTATGACACGGCACTGACATCGTTTCTACTGGGCTCAAACTTGTATACTTTTAGGACTTTGTCAGATTTTTGCTCAGAAAGATCTATTCTATGACTCGTAGTTAGATCATACAAGTCATAGCCAGTGTCAACTTTATTTTTCTTCTCAGATTTCTTCACTGGTCACCCTACAACTTGGACGATGAGTCGTAGCATCACCCAACAACTCGTTGTCCAAGCAGAGACTTAAATTTCTAGAGCTTTTTTTTCTATTTTCATGATACTCACTTTCAATCCTATTTTCTTGTAGCACAAAAAGAAAAACATGTCACATCTAACAAAAAGGACCTACGTAGTTGTATATTTTTTTATTTTAAGCATCGAAAGTGCCATAAAACCATGACACATCACCTATGTACACCACCGACCTTTGCATCATCAAACCTTCTCCTTTTGGATGGACTTCTAAAATCTATTTTAGGTTTTCTAAATTTGTTTGCATCTCTGCTAGATTCTTCCTTATCAAGTCTTTCCTAAGTAAAAGTAGTAGAAACTAAGTTGCAAAAATTCCCATGTTGCAGGACTACGACATTCTTTCTGGTGGAATCATTCAAACTTCTTCAAATCTCCTACACTTATCTTTTTACTCATTAATTATTGTTGGGTTCGTAGTAGATGAAAGAAGTGTGAATGGGGAGGGAAGGAGACACTAAAAATGAAAAGTGTACTCCCAAATTGGAAAGTTTACTCTTTCTTCCACATTGGTGGAAGAAAAGAACTTGAGAGTGTTTATATTGAGAAACACTAACTCCACACGGATAGTGAGGCAAGAACTATATGATGCCTCGTGCCGTCGTCGTCGTCGTCGCTCGGCTCAACTTCGGCTTTGGATTTGGATTTGGATTTGTCAAATGATCGATCGATGAGATCTATATTTTTGGACAAACTTTATTTGAATTCTGAAAAATGCCAAAGAGAATAACACAGTAAATATTTTTCTATGTTTGATACTTCATTTATATGCATTTTGGTGATGTTTTTCTGAATTGATGCGTTATTTCAGTAAATGTTGAACAGATGCACTATTATAGTAAACAGATGTGTTGTTCCAGTGAATAGATGCACTGTTACAGTAAATAGATGCACTATTACAGTAACAGATGACTGTTCCAATGAACTGGTTCACTATTTCATGAAATGGTGTAATGTTTCAGCCAAAAATACTATACTATTTTGGGGAAAAACAGCCATGCAATTTCAGAATAGTCACACCTCTAAGTTGAACCAATGCCACCTTTTCAAACAAGCATGTTATGGCTATAAAGACCTACCTTCTTCCACAAGTTTGATGCAATGAAATTTTTAAAATAAAAACTCTCTTCTTTTCTTTACAAATATTATGTGTGATCAATCAAAGTGTTCTGTGTGTTCGAAGAATTTGCCTATTTGAGGTACCGCTATAGTCAGATTGAAGGCCATTTTATCCTAGGAGAAAAATTTCCACAACCTCGGGTACAGTGAGGGGAATTATTTCCTTAAGGAAATTTCATGAATTTGGACGACTTGGCCTATTCAATTTCTGCTTCATCTTATTTTTCCTGAAAAATAAATACACCTCTTGGAAAGGTCATTTTGATCTTGTGTTGAGGGTATTTGATACTTCATTAGGTTCTTGTTTATACTTGAACTCTAGTTGAAGTTGTTGTTGTAATATACAGATTCTACATACTCGACCAGATTATGGGAAATAACAATCTTAAGGAAATAATCTACAGAATCTGTATTTCTTGGTTTTTGGAGATTAAAGCATAATCTTTCTACTCCGCTTGAATTTAACTAGTGATCAGAAGACATAAAATCTTCATCACAAGTTAAGGTTCACTCGGTTGATAATTCAAAGTAATAAAAACTTCATCGTTAACTAGAAACAAGAAGAAGAGTTTCAAGTTATTTAATTTTATAAATAGTATTCTAAAAAATTACTAAGTTTTCTGTCTTGTGGTGACAGAAAAAATGATAAATAAAAGCCAAATGTATGATATGGCTACGACTGTGGGGGCAAACAATATTGCTTTATTAAGCTGCACAAATACTCCGCCAACAATGGCACCGGCGGAGAAGCCCGAAAAAATTTCGAGCATTGACTTCAAGTAGTGGCAGCAAAAGATGTTCTTTTACCTCACCACTTTATGTCTACAATGGTTCACTAGCAAAGACGCTCCTAAGTTGCTCGAGGGAACGTCGGACAAAGATCGCTTCATTATTGTAGAAGATTGGAAACATTCGGACTTTCTTTGTAGGAATTATATTCTGAGTGGTCTCCAAGACGTCCTCTATAATATTTATAGTGGAACCAAGACATCAAAGGAACTATGGGGGCACTTGAATAGAAATATAAGACTGGGGATACGGGAATTAAGAAATTCCTTATTGCACGGTTCCTGGACTTCAAAATGTTAGATAGCAAATATGTTGTCTCTCAAGTACAGGAGTTGCAAGTCATCATACATGATCTCCTAGCAGAAGGTATATCTTTAAAAAATACCTTAGTTGAACAAATTAAAAATGTTCTTAATACTCACATAAACTATTTTGTAAGTTTAATTATGAATGATGCTTTCCAAGTAGCAGCGATAGTTGAGAAGCTACCACCTTTGTGGAAAGACTTCAAAAACTACTTAAAGCATAAGCGCAAGGAGATGACTGTTGAAGATCTTATTGTCCAACTTTGTATTGAAGAGGACAACAAAACTGTCGAAAGAAGGTCAAAGGGGAATTCTATAATTAATGGAGCACATATTGTAGAAGATGACCAAAACAATTCAAAAAAAAAAAAAAGAAAGTTGAACATGGAAGCAATCAACCCAAGAAAAAGTTCAAGGTAAAATGCTTTAATTGTGGCAAAATTAGCCACAAGTTCACAGATTGTCGAGCCCCAAAGAAAGGCAAGAAAAAAGATCAAGCAAATATGATTGAATCCAATAAAGAGTGTGATGATTTGTGTGCTATGTTCTCAGAATGCAACTTAGTGGGGAATTCTCATGAATGGTGGATGGATTCTGGTGCCACCCGCCATGTATGTGCCAACAAGGAGTTGTTTTCGTCATTTTATCTGGTTTAAGCAAAAGAAATAATCTACATGGCTAACTCTGTTACTACTAAGGTAGAGGGAACAGGAAAAATTTGTTTAAAGATGACTTCCGGCAAGGTCTTGACACTAAAAAATGTGTTATATGTTTTGGAGTTACGTCGGAACTTAATTTCTGTTTCACTCCAAGATAAGAACGGATTCAAATGTGTAACCATTTCTGGAAAAATTGTAATTAGCAAAGGAGAAATGTATGTAGGGAAAGGCTATTTGACCGAAGGCCTTTATAAGATAAATGTAATGACTATTAAAATAAATAAAAGTTCAAATTCCTCTTATTTGCTTGAGTCTTATGATTTGTGGCATGAATGTTTAGGCCATATTAATTACAAAACATTACGAAAACTGATTAACTTAGAAGTTTTGCCAAACTATGAGTGCAATAAATCAAAGTGTCAAACGTGTGTGGAATCGAAGTATGCAAAGTATCCTTATAAGTCCGTTAAAAGGAATTCCAATCCCTTAGACTTAATACACACTGACATTTGTGATATGAAGTTAACGCCATCACGTGGTGGGAAAAAGTATTTCATAACTATTATTGATCATTGCATTAGCTATTATTGTGTCCACTTTCTAAATAGTAAGGATGAACCAATAAATACGATTAGGCAATATAAAACTGAAGTTGAAAATCAGTTAGACAAAAAGATCAAAATGATAAGAAGTAATAGGGGCAGAGAATTTGAATCTTTCTTTGCGCAAATATGTGTAGAGAATGGAATAATACATCAAACTACGGCTCCATATTCACCTCAATCTAACGGAATTGTGGAAAGGAAAAATTGAACTTTGAAGGAAATGATGAATGCCTTACTTATAAGTTCTGGTTTATCGCAAAACTTATGTGGGGAGGCTATCCTTATGGCCAATCGTATACTCAATAGAGTTCCCCATAGTAAGACACAATTAATTGCTAACAAAAAATGGAAAGAAAGGAAACCCAACTTGAAATATTTCAAAGTGTGGAGGTGTCTAGTGAAGGTTCAAGTTCCTATACCTAAAAGGGTTAAGATGGGACCTAAAACGGTGGACTGCATGTTCGTAGGATATACAAAAAGTAGTAAAGCATGTCGATTTTTGGTTCATAAATCCAAACATCCGGATATTAATGAAAATACGATAATTGAATCAGACAATGCTGAATTCTTTGAAAACATTTACCCATATAAAACTAGACATGAACAGTCTAGTGGAGGATCTAAACGACCTCGAGATAAACCAAGTGAGAATGTACATAATAAATAAAATCCAAGACGTAGTACACATCAAAGAACTTTAACTTCGTTTGGATTGGATTTTATAACATTTCTCTTAAAAATGAGTCTCAAACATTTAAAGAAGCAATGTCGTCATCAGACTCATCCTTTTGGAAAGAGGCAGTTAATAGTGAGATAGATTCAATCTTAAGCAACCATACATGAAAATTGGTTGACCTTCCTCCCGAAAATAAACCTTTAGGTTCTAAATGGATCTTCAAAAGGAAAATGAAGGCAGATGGTACTATTGACAAATACAAAGCAAGACTTATAGTAAAAGGCTTCAAACAGAAGGAAGGCATTGTTACTTTGATACATACTCGCCAATAACAAGGATAACCTCGATTCGAATGTTAATTGCCTTGGCGGCGGTATATGATCTTCAAATCCATCAAATGGATGTGAAGACCGCATTCCTAAATGGAGACTTGGAGGAAGAAATATAAATGGAACAACCTGAGGGTTTTGTGGTTCCAGGAAAAGAAAATAATGTATGTAAACTTGTTAAGTCACTTTATGGACTAAAATGAGCACCTAAGCAATGGCATGCAAAGTTTGACCAAACTATGTTGGCAAATGGATTCAAGATAAATGATGTGATAAAGGTGTTTACATTAAAGACACTCCAAATCACCAAGTCATTGTTTGTTTATATGTGGATGATATGTTAATCATCAGTAGAGACATTTCTGACATAAATGCAACAAAACGAATGCTCGAGAGAAAGTTTGATATGAAAGACCTTGGAGCTATAGATGTGATCTTAGGTATAAGAATTCATCGAACTCTACAAGGGTTAGCATTGTCACAGTCTCATTATATCAAAAAATTACTTGACAAGTTCAAGAATATGGAATTCAGTATTGCCAAGACTTCATTGGATGTGAACTTTGCACTTCGAAAGAATGAAGGTGAAAGTGACTTACAATTGGAGTACGCAAGAGTATTGGGATATTTAATGTATATAATGAACTTTACATGGCCAGACATAGCCTATACTATTAGTAAATTAAGTCGGTACATGAGTAATCCCAACAAAACTCATTGGATGACAATGAAAAGAGTTTTGGGGTATCTTAAATACACTCAAAACTATGCTTTGTATTATAATAAATATCCTACGATAATTGAAGGATATAGTGTTGCAAATTGGATTACCAAATCGAACAAAGTAAAATCCATAAGTGGATATGTATCTATTATCGGTGGAGGAGCAGTTTCTTGGAAATCATCCAAATAGACTTGTATCGCTCTCTTTACAATGGAATCTAAATTTATCGCATTAGATAAAGACGGTGAAAAAGCAGAATGGCTCCAAAATTTCTTACAAGAGATTCTATAGGCACTAGTATTTATACACTGTGATAGTCAAACGGCAATAGGTAGGGCAGAAAGCATGATGTAAAATGGTAAATCTCGTCACATACAACGGAGACATAATATTGTTAGAGAACTTCTCTCTAGTGGAATTATCACTATTGACTATGTAAAGTTAAAGGATAATGTGTCGAATCCACTTACAAAAGGCCTATCTAGAGAAAGAGTGGAAAGAATATCCAAGGGAATGGGTTTAAGGCCTAGGACGAGTCAGCATGACGGTAACTCTACCTTGAAGACTGGAGATCCTAAGAGCTAGGTTCAAGGAGATCAAATAAAGTTATGTCTGACAGGTTCAACATTGTCAAATACCCAACCCATTCTCATTATGTAGACAATGTTTAGTAAACAAGGATAAGACTTCAGGTGAAAAGTCTTTTAATGATTATCTAAATTTGGCATATTTGACCAAATAGTTTAATCTACAGGATTGAACGTTTAGAAATTACCTATGTGAGGTCGAAGTGGAAGCCGCTTCAAGGAGAATGTTAGTAAAGGCCTATTCTCTAAGCTCTCATAAAATTGGGACTTGTTCATGGCTGAAAAGAACAAAACCATGAGAGCCATAAATGTTAAAAGGTTGGCTATGTGACATGTATTGTCTAGGTGTACAATAAAGTTCGACGGTTCAAAGATATCAAATCTACCGATTGACCGAGTGCATCTGATATATGTTCAATACAAAAAGTTCAAAGGGAATCCCACTTATCCAGATGCAATCAGTCTTTGCTTGATGATCACATACTTGTCCGTAAAACTTTTACAAAGAATAGCCATTCTCATTCATGTGGGGTATTGTTGGGTTCATAGTAGATAAAAGAAGTGTGAATGAAAAAATGGAGAGTAAAAGGGTAAAGGGAAGGAGACACTAAAAATGGAAAGTGTACTCCCAAATTGGCAAGTTTACTCTTTCTCCCACATTGGTGGAAGAAGAGAACTTGAGAGTGTTTATATTGAGAAACACTAACTCTACATGGATAGTGATGAAGAACTAGATGATGCCTCACACCGTCATCGTCATCGCTCGCTCGGCTCGGCTTCGGCTTTGGCTTTGGATTTGGATTTATCAAATGATCAATCGATGAGATCTATCTTTTTCGACAAACTTTATTTGAATTCCAAAAAATGCCAAAGGGAATGACACAGTAAATATTTTTTCTGTGTTCGATACTCCATTTATTTGCATTTTGGTGATGTTTTTCTGAATTGATGCGTTGTTTCAGTGAACGTTGAATAGATGAACTATTACAGTAAACAGATGCACTATTCCAGTGAACAGATGCACTATTACAGTAAACAGATGTACTGTTACAGTCATAGATGCACTGTTCTAGTGAACTAGTGCACTATTTCCCAAAATGGTGTAATGTTTCAGCAAAAATACTGCACTGTTTTGGGGAAAAACAGCCATACAATTTTAGAATAGTCACACCTCTAAGTTGAACCAATGCCACATTTTCGAAGAGGCATGTTATGGCTATAAAAACCTGTCTTCTTCCACAAGTTTGATGCAATGAAATTTTCAGAATAAAAACTCTCTTCTTTTCTTTACAAATATTATGTGTGATCAATCAAAGCGTTCTGTGCGTTTGAAGAATCCACCTATTTGAGGTACCGCTATAGTCGGATTGAAGGCCATTTTATCCTGGGAGGAAAAATTCCACAACCTCGGGTACAGTGAAGGGAATTATTTCCTTAAGGAAATTCCATGAATTCGGACGACTTGGCCTATTCAATTTCTGCTTTATCTTATTTTTCCTGAAAAATAAATACACCTCTTGGAAAGGTCATTTTGATCTTGTGTTGAGGGTATTTGATACTTCATTGTGTTCTTGTTTATACTTAAACTCTAGTTGAAGTTGTTGTAATATACAGATTCTGCATACCAGACCATATTGTGGGAAATAACAATTATACCTCCTGCATAGCTAGAAATCCTAGGAAACTTTTGTTGATACTCAAAAATAAACATGCCTTGTTGCTTTAAATTCAGAAACTCCTTTCTCCCTGCATCATAATAAGCAGGTAAGGTATACTTCATATGAAATTCCTTAACAAAATCATCCCAAGTAATAACTAGAGGTTTTTCCTTAGCATTCGGTATACTTACCCACCAGTCATAAGCATTCTTTTGTAATACCGAGATAGCATACTTATATTTGGCAGCATCTGAATACTCCAGTTGCTCAAATGCCTTCTCCATTCATTCAAGCCACTTTTCAGTATCGATAGGATCAATGGTCCCTTCAATCTTTACTCATCTTTCTCATTTTCTCAAAGTTTATCCTATTGGGATCGTACATTATTTTAGCCAAGTGGTGAAAAACTTCTTCCATCTATTTAAAATGAGAATTTATAACATGAGTAGTATGACTCATATGAGGATGCAGTCCAACTCTTATGCTACGATTATTCCAAACTTCAGATCCATTAGTACGTGGGAAATTAAGATCAGAAAAATATTTTCTCATTCCTTGTAGTGTATGAGGTGGGAATTAAGAGTTGTCCGAATGTTCACGAACAACTTTCAAATGTCTATTAGAGAAAGAGAACATAACTTCGTTTCTTCAAAATGGAAAATCATATTGCATTAGGGATATGTACATGATGCATATGCACACTAGATGCAATAAAAACAGCCATTTCAGAGAGTAAATTATATAATAAAAGTCTTTTTAAAAAGTAGAGAAAAGACATAAAGTTATCCCTGAACGTGTTCTATTTTTGCAAAAACACACTTAAATTATGTGGGCAACATATTACCCCACAAAAATTATATAGACCATTGTAAATTGGCCATTTTGACTGATATTTTTTCCAATCTTGATCGAATGTTCAGCGTGTGATTGCTACATTTTTAAAAATTAATTAATTAATTTAAATTAACTTTACATCTCCATATTTCTCTTCATTATCAAACCTCCACCACCATTAATACCAAAACAACCACCATATTTCTCTTAATTATCAAACCTCCACCATCATTACATCGTTGCGATCTGAACATTTCATCGGATCATTCAATCGGTAGGAGCGACGGGCGGTGTGTACAAAGGGCAGGGACGTAGTCAACACGAGCTGATAACTCGCACTTACTAGGAATACCAAAATAACCACTGAACCCCATCACCTAAACTTCGATCATTGTATCATCTCCAACTCTCTCAATCTCTGTTTTGCTAGAAAATTTAATCGGCGAATAGACCCCAAATCAGTAATGAAATCTACTCTCCAACGACAACTCCCAACAATAGTAACTCACTCTAAAAATAATTTTTGACACCAACTCTCTAATGACAATACCCAACAACAGTAACTCACTCAAAAAATAATTTTTCTTAGCCGATAAAGTGGTATAGGTTGAGATTTTGATTTGGTATTTAATTGAGGTCATCGTTCGTGGTTCGATTTTAAGACTTCGGGATTAGATTTTGAGTCCAAATCTGATTTTAAATAGATATCCTAGATTTTCTTTCATTCTTATCAGGCATTTTTTATTCATGTATTTGTGAAATTTGGAAAAAATTCATTTGTAGCGATTTGTAAAACGTAATTCTTGACCTCTTAGTTGACAAGCATTAAGAAGCTGAATTTGTTAAGAAGAATAGCATGTCCTTTTATCTTAATTAAGCTCCAAGGCTATTTTAATGGTGAAGTTGGAGAAGATGGAGTTGGGGAAGATAAGATTTTTAAAGAGAATATGGATTTTTAAAATAATTTTAAAAATTAATTTCGCGTGACAATTTTTAATTGGGGCTTGCAGTCAGATTTTTACATTCTCACGCCTAATTTGTGTGAAATGCAAACACAACTCAAAATCAATCTAAAAGGACCATTCACTACTAAAAAAAAAAGAAAAACCAATCACATGTTGTGGTCGCAAAAAACCGACCACAAGTGATTGCTTTTTTGTAATATTTTATAAAAAAAAAATTAAAAAAAAAAAGCTACCACAATAATTACTTCAATAATTTTTATATTAATTATTTTTTATTTTATAAATAAAAATTAAAAAAATAGCAAAACTGACCACTTTTAGAAAAAAATTATTGAAAAACATTTTTGAAAACCGACCACTTGTGGTTGGTCTTTAAAAATTCTTTTTAAATTTATGTTTAAAAACACCGACCACTAGTGGTCGATTTTTAATATTTAAAAAAAATAATAAAAAACCGACCACTTGTGGTCGGTTTTTGAACTAAAAAAAATAAAAAAGTAAATAATTTTTAGTAACCAATAATTATATATATGTAATCAAATATATATATTATTTTTATTAAAATAATTATATATATATATATATAATATAATTTATATATAATTTTTTGAAATTACACTGATCACACGTAGTCGATAACCAGTATAATAATAATAAAAATCAATTATTCTTAAATTTTGTGAAAAAAATTACACTAAAAAATATATCAAATAAAATAAATAAATTACATTAAACATAATATTTATCTTTTACTTATGTTTCAATATATGGAATAAATATTTTCCTTAAATGACGTTAAACATGCATAATCATTGTATAATGAATATGTGTATATATAACTGATAATTAATCAGAATATAATGAATGTGTTCTATTATAAGGTAATATACTTGTGGATGTGATATATATAGTACGTATTCAAGAGTTCATATATATATATATATATATCATGTAGTGATCGATTGATGAACTATTTAGTCAAAACCTAGGATATCAAACCAATCAAATATAAATAATCGATCACTCATCTAAATATGTATATGAAACACGTCGCATTATATTATTGGATAATATACTTGTGTACGTATGTGATATATATATAGTACGTATTTAGAATTTGATATAGTCGATAGTATGTATATGTGTGTGTATGTATAGGTATATATATATATATATATATATATATATATATATATATATATATTAATTATATAGTGAAGGTATATTAATGACATAAGATAAAACTAATCAATAATTCATCTGATCATTATATGTGAAATGCGTTATATATTATTATGGGGTAGTATATTAAAATCGTGTATGTGATGTATATAGTACTTATTTGAAAGTTGATAGACAATTGAATATATGTATATATATGTATATCTCGTGTAGTTACGTATGCAGTAATCGAAAGCTCGATAACTAAATCTATATATCAAAATATTTTGAATAATACATTGATATCATACTATTGAGGAAAAAGATATACTACTTAGTGTCAATATGTAGATACGTGTATATTGTCGAAGTTGTAATAACGTAAGACAAGTAATCAATAATTTATTTGATTAACATATTCTATTATGAGGTGTATATATATATATATATATATATATATATATATATATATATATATATATATTGTAATTAAAAGCTAATTATCTAAAAATTTATCGTAAATTACAAAATTCATTGATATTATTATACGATTGAGGAAATATACTACTCATGTTATTGTTATAAATATTATAGAATTTATAAAAAATTAATTTTTTTAAAATTAATTTTAATTTATCAATTTATTAATTGTAGTAATTAAAATATTTTTTTATTATTTTTAAAAACCGATCACATGTGGTCGGTTTTCTATTAAAATTAATTAAATAATTAAATAATTAAATAAAAAACCGACCACTTGTGGTCAGTTTTTATTTTTTTATTTTTTTAAAAATTATTTTTTCAAATTTTAGAAACATAATAATAAATTTTAAAAATAAATATATTTTTTTCAAAAACCGACCACTTTAAAAAACTACTAATTGTTTACCGACCACATAGTTTGATCAATTTTATGGTAGAAATTTGGGGAAAACCAACCAGTTTTTCCCTTTTTTTTTAGTAGTGATTTATAATGGTTTATATAATTTTGTGAGGTAATAGATTGCTCGCAAAGTTAAGATGTCTTTTTACAGAAGTCAGACAAATTCAAGGGTTATTTTATATATTTTCTCTAAAAAGTAACTAGCATACAAAATGATTCACAACAAAAAGAGCTAGAACCACAAACTTGGCTCTAATACCAAAACTGAATAAGATTCTCTAGTAATTCTATGAAATAATTTAATGAAGATGGAGTTAGGAGATTTCTTAGACTTCAGGGAACAAAAAATATGAGAGGAGGTGTAATCATTGGGCATAAGCTATAATTACATACCCCAAGAACATCCTAAATGTTGGGAAACGATAATAAATTTCACTATCAGTTGTGAAAATAAATGAACTTCAGCAATAATAATATTTCTTATATACTAGTATCAACAAGTTACAATAATAATAACAACAACAACAATAATAATAATAATAGTAATAATGATAATAATAATCATAACGCCTCGATTTTCTGAACCAGAACGCTACACAGTGCTTATGACCACGAGGGACCACAAGCTAACCCATGACTTATATCTATACCTGTATACTGCAATTCATGACATAATAATGCATAAAACATGCACAATAGGCCATAAGGTTCAACTGAAATAATATAACATCCATATGGGCGAAAAACACCCAAAACACAAAAAACAGAATCTGAAAGCTAAATCTGAGTATAAATCCGAAAGCCTCTAAGTACTGTCTGAAATAAGGAGTTGAAGGAACATGTCTCCAACTAACTCCGTAAAATGAACTGAAGAAATAAATGAATAAATCAAATAATGTCGTCTTCGAATGAAGAGGACTCACTGCAACTCTGTATGCTAAATGTGACTGCTACTGCTGGTCTGGGACTCGTGCCTCTGAACCTATGGTGTAACATAAAAAAAAGCACCATAGTGCAAATAAGTCAGTACAACTGGAGTACAGAGTATACGAGTGAGGTAGGCTAATGCAAAGGGTTTATATGCATGAATAATACTACTGACTGACTGATATGAATGTAAGAGTACAAATATACATACATAGTAACTAAGATCGTAAGTACGTGATGGCTAAATCTGTACGCTAATACATAGCTGGAACCGTAGTTCTGATAACATGGATGACTGTATCTGACAGCCCTGAATCTGGTTGAACTCTCTGAGTTCCGTGCTATAACTGAATTTGACTGTATCTAACAATCCTGGTATACTGATATCTAAAGAACTATCTGAGTTCTTTTACTGAGACTGATACTGAAACTATAGGAGGTAGTTGTTTAACCTACATGCCTCATATACGCCATTATGGCTAAGATGGGGTCCAATCTCTGCCCTGACTGGAAGGGTGTCAATACCGCGCCACTAGTAAGGACAACATGTGAGCAACCCTCATATAACAGGTAACTCTAGTGATAACGCTGGAAACCCTCATATAATAGGTTAAGCCACCTCATCTACCCTCATATAACAGGCTGCGATGTCTCAACCTATGCTGGCTACATAGTTCTGGAACGCAAAGATGACTGCTAAGAATCACACCCTCATATACAGGTGAGTTCCCATCCTTGGGCTCACTCGGTGCTAAATCCTACTCCCATCTGAAGAGACTAAACATGATTCAACTGACTGTACATGGATAGATTAACTGACTTCCGTTGACTGAAGGAGTAGTACTATTATCTGAGAGTTAACTGGGATCATGAGATTTCTGAGGTTTCCTGAGTCACATGACTGATTGAGTTCTATAGATTATAGCTTGACTGAGATTATCGTGACAACATTACATGGCTCTAGGCACACAGCTATATTTTTTGGGTACGAATACCCCCAGGACACGATAGAAGAAAACTGACACATATGTTATGACTTGATCACAAGATTGGAGTCCGCGATTCACTATATCATAAGTAGGGGATAGTATACTTCATGTATTTAATCAACACCTCAAACATGGTAGGGAAAGCATGGATATAATTCGCACACAAAATTCATATTTCTATCACCATACATACTTCATGCCATCACCATAAGAATACATAAATAGCATAGGCATTCATATTGAAGTGTATCGCTAACATGGACTTGTTATTTAGATATCATGAAATCATGTAAATATTAACTTCTAACATCCTAGGCATTTTATCAAACACCTTACATGCATTCTTTAAGGCATAGGTGGATTTCATACTTGCATTAGTTAAACCCACCCAAAGTTCATGATTTTCAACCATCACATATATTCCATGAAAAACATCCTTAGATATCATCTTGAAACTTGAACAACAATCATCAACGTGTACATGCTTATATCACCACAAAAGTTTACAAAATAATATTTAAAAGCATGATTCTTGAACTCTATGAACGAATTGAATCCATAGATGAATACTACGCATACCTTAAATCTTAATCTTGAAAGAGATCTAATGTTTTTGGAGGTTCCTAAAGAAATCCTTAGGTTTTCCCTTAATTTTTCTTGACTAGAGTTTAACCCCTTTGGAAAAGAATGTTCTTGTTCCTTAGGAGATGATCTTGAGAGAAAACCCTAATCTTGTGGTTGAAAGTGTATGAGAGAGCTTTTTGAGATGTTTTAACTAAAGAGAATGGAAGATAATGCATTCCCTGAAGGTTATAAGTCATGGGAAGTGAAGGAAAAATACCAAAATACCCTTATAAAATAAATTCCCAGTTGCTAAAAATAATAGCTGACGACATTTGTGACAAGGCGTCAAAAATGTGGTAAGCCATAAAAAATGTCGTCACACAGAAGCTAGAATTGATGGTTTCTGCCTAAGTCTGATGACATTTGTGATAAGGCGTCAAAAATGTCGTAAGATACCATGAATTTCATCACTTAGGAGCAGGTTTCTGCCTAAGGCTGACGAGATTGTGGCAAGGCATCACAAATGTGGTAAGCTACCACGAATGTCATCACTTAGGAGCTGGTTTCTGCCTAAGGCTGACGACCTTCGTGATAGGGCATCACAAATGTGGTAAGCTACCATGAATGTCGTCACTTAGGAGCTGGTTTCTGCCTAAGGATGATGACATTTGTGACAAGGCATCCCAAATGTGGTAAGCTACCACGAATGTCGTCACACTATTTCTAGCCTGACATGCTGGAGTAAAATAGGAATAACTCTTTGCTCCGATATCGAATTTAGACGAAATTGGTATCTTTCAAAATATTATTCAATTATCTATCTTATAATAGGTCATGAGCTCAAAAATTCCAAGTATAATGAGAGATATACTCGTTTGAAGTTGACTATACCAATTTTCTTCTCAAGAATTCAATCGGTAAGGAATGTTTTGATTCTTCTGATAGCTGGGAGTTATTTGAAGCCTTAATATACATCTAACCTACTCATAAAACTATAAAAGAACCATGATGTACTATGCATGAGCTTGGTACATGGCTCTAATATTGGTTTGGATTTTTTTTGAGGTATTACAATATCTCCCCCTTGGAAACATTCGTCCTCGAATGATGACTGCTTGAGAGGTGAGAAAAGATAAAATGACGCATACACTGATCATGCTCAACTGGCACATGATTTTAGGATTTAATTGAATTCTAAACTGAATATAGCCCAACTGAACATGCATATCTGATGCATGACTGATAAGCTGAACTCATGAATGCATGATAAGCTATGCACTGATACTTGATACCAATTTTATACTGGAATTTTGAACATGTAACTAAATAAGCTTAAGGAAAATGGTTACCTCGAGCTAAGTATGAATTAGTGGAGAAAATATGAGGGTACTTGGTTCGCATGTCTGCTTCTGCTTCGCAAGTAGCTCCCTCCATGGACTGATTCCGCCAAAGAACCTTGACTAGAGGTACTTCTTTATTCCTCAGCCTACGAGTCTGATAATCGAGGATTTCGACTGTAATCTCTTTATAAGAGAGGCTATTCTGAATGTCAACGCTCTGAATAGGGACTACAACTGCTGGGTCACCTATGCATTTCTTGAGCAAAGAGACATGGAAGACTGGATAAACTGAGGCTAGATCTTAAGGTAATTCAAGCTCATAGGATACTTTGCCAAAGCGACTGAGAATATTGAAGGGACCGACATATCAGGGACTGAGCTTTCCTTTCTTGCCAAATCTCTTCACTCCCTTCATAGGAGAGATCTTGAGATACAAATAGTCATCGACCTTGAATTCGAGATCTTTTCTACGAACATCCAAATAAGACTTCAGTCAGCGCTAAGCAGCCCGGAGTCTTTCTCTGATCAACTAAACTTTTTCTAAGGCATCGATTACTAAGTCAGGCCCTATGACTGTGGTCTCACTAACTTCGAACCAACCAATCGGAGACCTACATCTCCTACCATAGAAAGATTCAAATAGAGCCATCTTAATACTGGAGTGATAGTTGTTGTTGTATGCGAACTCAATCAAAGGTAAGTGGTCATCCCATCTTCCCTTGAAATCAATTGCACACGCCCTTAGCATATCTTCTAGAGTCTGGATAGTCCTTTCTACTTGACCATCTGTCTGAGGATGAAATGTTGTACTGAGATGAACTTGGGTACCAAGACCCTTTTGGAACACTTTCCAGAAATGAGAGATGAACTGGGTACCTCTGCCTGAGATGATAGATAGTGGAACACCGTGTAATCTGACCAACTCCCTAATATAGAGTTTGTCATAATCCTCGGCTGAGTAAGAGGTACGAACTGGAAAGAAATGGCTGACTTGGTCATTCTGTCTACAATGACCCAAACTGAATCATGCTGATGACGTGTTCTAGGCAAACCCGTCACGAAGTCTATGTTTACTTCTTCCACTTCCAAGTAGGAATAGTGAACTCCTGTATGGAACCACTAGGTTTTTGATGTTCTATCTTAACCCGCTGACATATAGAGCCCTTAGCCACAAACTTTGCAACGTCCCTCTTCATCCCATTCCACCAATAGATCTCCCGCAAGTCGTGGGACATCTTAGTGGCCCCTGGATGAATAGAGTATCACACACCATGCACTTCTGGAAGAACTCGCTGCCTAAAGTCATCAACACCGGGAACACACAGACGACCCTGACAACGAAGAACACCATCTCCCCCTTGGGAGAAAATCTCTACTTCCTAACTCTGAACTGACTCTTTTAGTTTGACAAGGATAGGATCCCTGTCTTTCTTCTCTTTCACCTCGAAAACTAGAGATGACTCTGAAATACTCTGAACACATACACCACCATCTAAAGAGTCGACTAAGCAAATGCCTATTCTGGCAAACTAATAAATCTCCTGAGCTAATTTCTTCTTACTATCCTCAACATGGGAAACACTACCTATGGAAAGTATACTCAGTGTGTCGGCCACTACATTGGCCTTGCCAGGATGATAAAGGACACTCATGTCACAATCCTTCAAGAGCTCTAACCACCTTCTTTGACAAAGATTGAGATCTTTCTGGGAAAAGACATACTGAAGGCTTTTATGATCTGTGAAAATGTCTACATGAACACCGTATAGATAATGCCTCCAAATCTTTAAGGCAAAGACAACTGCTGCTAACTCAAGGTCATGAGTAGGATAATTCTTCTCATGGGGCTTTAACTATCTGGAGGCGTAGGCTATGAATCTACCATGCTGCATAAGAACACAACCTAAACCTACTCTGGATGTATCACAATATACTATGAATCCATCAGAACCGTCGGGAAGTGCTAAAACTGAAGCTGAGGTGAGTCGAGTCTTTAACTCCTAAAAACTCTTTTTGCAAGGTTCTGGCCGCTGAAACTTGACCTTCTTTTGAGTCAATCTGGACATAGGATATGCAATAGAAGAAAATCCCTCGACAAACCGTCGGTAATAGCCAGGCAAACCCAAGAAACTCCTGATAGCTGATGGAGAGACAGGGCGAGGCCAGTTTCTTACCGCTTTGATTTTCTGAGGATCTACTCTAATGCCATTACCGAAAATAATGTGGCCAAGGAATGCTACTGATCTTAGCCAAAATTTGCACTTACTGAACTTGGCAAACAACTGGTGATCCATGAGAGTCTGAAGAACAATTATGAGATGGTCTGAATGATCACGCTCTGTGCGAGAATAGACCAAAATATCATCTATGAAGACTATGACGAATGTGTCCAAGTACTACTTGAACACCCGGTTCATCAAGTCCACTAAAGTTGCAAGGGCATTGGTAAGACCAAAGGACATGACTAGAAATTCAAAGTGACCATACTGAGTATGAAAAGCTATCCTCGAAATGTCACATTCTCTAACTCTGAGCTGATGATAGCCTGATCTGAGGTCTATCTTGGAGAAATAACTGGCACCCTAAAGTTGATCAAACAAGTCGTCTATCCTAGGTAGCGAATACTTGTTATTGACTGTGACTTTGTTGAGCAGACGGTAATCAATACACATTCTGAGAGAACCGTCTTTCTTGAACATGAATAAGACTGGCGCACCCCATGGGGATACACTAGGCCTGATGAATCCCTTATCTAAGAGATCCTTCAACTGATCTTTCAGTTTCTTAAGTTCTACTGGTGCCATTATGTATGGTGGAATAAAAATAGGCTGAGTATTTGGGAGAAGGTCTATGCCGAAGTCTATTTCTCTTTTGGGAGAAATGCCTGGAAAATCTTTGGGAAAGATGTCTGAATATTCATTAACCACTGAGACTAATTCGAGACTGGGAGATTCAGAACTAGAATCCTTAACATGCACGAGATGATACACACATCCCTTAGAAATCATTTTCCTTGCCCGAAGGTAGGAAATAAGCTGACCCCTGAAAAACGAAGTGCTACCCTTCCACTCTAGGACGGGCTCATTCGGAAACTAAAATTGAACTATCCTATTTTTGCATTCGACTATGGAATAGTAGGAATGAAGCCAATCTATATCGAGAATAACATCAAAATCAGTCATCTCTAACTCGACTAAATCTACTGACATGGATTTTTAAAATATCATAATCGGGCAGTTCCTGTATACCCGCCGAGCTATGATGGTTTTACCCACTGGGGTAGAGACTAAAAAGGGCTCTGCTAAAATTTTGGGACTGATCTGAAATTGCCTGCTATAGATGAAGTGATAAAAGATAAGGATGCACCTGGGTCTAGCAAAGCATAAACATGAACATGGAAAATCTGTAACGTACCAGTAATGACATCAGGAGAATTTTCCTAATCCTGTCAGGTCTAAAGAGCATAGAGTCTATTTGGGCGTTGCCCACTAGTAGCACTGGAAGTGGCACCCAGTAGGTTCGGGTGACCGGATGAGCTGTGGAATGATTCTGCTGACCCTGAGGACCTGGCTGAGGATAGTCCCTAACTTTGTGGCCTGGCATGCCACAACCAAAAAAATGCCTTGACCTTCTCTACACACACCCTGATAGTGAATGTCACAGGTCTGATACTGAGGATAAGTGCGGGCACTGCTAACACTACTTTAAGATTTAGAGCCTGGTGCTCTGCCTTTGTTGCTGTCCCTAAACTTTGGCACTTGGGCACTAGCGGAGGAAGGGGCTGGAACTGCTGACTTAGGACAAAACTGCGAATGATTTCCTCCCTCTGATTTGGGCTGAGCAAAACTGAAACTGCCTACTCTTGCTTTATTGTTCTGTCTCTCCCTAGTCTTAACCTTCTTCTCCTCTATCTGCTGAGCATGGGTCATGAGCCTGGCTAAAGTCATATCACTGTTCAGCATCACATACCTATACTCATTTACCACACTATCATTCACCCCTGACACAAACTTGCTTATCTTAGCCCTGTTGTCTGCAACCATATGAGAGGCATATCTGGCTAGCTAAGTAAATCTAAGAGAATATCTCTAACTGTAATATTTCCCTGCCTAAGATTGATGAACTCAAGAACTTTGTCCTCTCTTAGCTCTTGGGAAAAGAATCTGTCTAAGAAAGACATAACAAATTTATCCCACTCAACAGGACCTGCATCCTCTAACCTTTCTGCTAGCCACTACTTGTACCAAGTGTGAGCGACATCCTGCAATTGGTATGCGACTAACTCAGCACTCTGAGAAAAAGTGAATCCCATGATATCAATGACCTTCTAGACTTGGTCAATGAATTCCTGAGGATCTTCGTCTGGCTTAGACCTAAAGAAAGATAGAGGGTTCATTCGGGTGAAGTCCTAAAGCCTAGTTGCTGCTGAATTGGCCATTGGGTTGGCCGGAACAACTGCTGGTTGTTCATTCTGGGCAGCTATAGACTGAGCAAGAGCGGTAAATGCGGTCCTGAACTCCGTATGAGAAACATGTTCACCCAAAGGATCTTCGGGCTGAAGATCTAGCTGATTTCTTCTCTTTGGAAGCATGTTTATGAAATAAGAGAAGAGCAATTAGACTGAGAGACTGACTTGAAATTATGTTTACTAGCATGAAATGAATACTGAAAGAAGGGAAACTGTTCATAAAACATCATATAGCCTCTTGTACATGAATGTGGTGCGCAAGACACACATGTACAGGACTCTACTAGATGTGGCTTTTAGACTTCCTAGGACTCTATTGAACCTTAGGCTCTAATACCAAGTTTGTAACACCCCGATTTTCTAAACCGGAATGCTACACGATGCTTATGACCCTGAGGGACCACTCCATGACTGATATCTGTACCTGTATACTGCAATTCATGACATAATAATGCAAAAAATATGCATAATAGGCCATAAGGTTCAACTAAAATAATATAACATCCATATAGGCAAAAAATACCTAAAAAAACTGAAAACTAAATCTAAAAGCTAAATTTGAGCGTAAATCCAAAAGCCTCTAAGTACTGTTTGAAATAAGGAGTTGAAGGAACATGTCTCTAACTAACTCCATAAAACTGAACTGAAGAAATAAATGAATAAATCAAATAATGTCGTCCTCAAATGAAGAGAACTCACTGCAACTTTGTACGCTGAATGCGACTGCTACTGCTGGTCTGGAACTCGTGCATCTGAACTTTTGGTGTAACATGAAAAAAAGCACCATAGGACAAATACGCCAGTACAACTAGAGTACAGAGTATACGAGTGAGGTAGGCTAATGCAAAGGGTTTACATGCATGAATAATACTATTGACTGACTGATATGAACGTAAGAGTACAAACATACATACATAGTAACTAAGATCGTGAGTACGTGATGGCTAAATCTGTATGCTAATACATGGCTACAACTGTAGTTCTGATAACATGGATGACTGTATTTGACAGCCCTGAATCTGGTTGAACTCTCTGAGTTCTGTTCTATAACTGAATTTGACCATATCTAACAGTTCTGATATACTGATATTTGAAGAACTGTCTGTGTTCTTTTACTGAGACTGATACTGAAACTGTGGGAGGTAGTTGTTTAACCGACATGCCCCATATGTGCCATTATGGCTAAGATGGGGTCCAATATCTGCCCTGACTGGAAGGGTGTCAATACTGCACCACTAGTAAGGAAAATATGTGAGCAACCCTCTTATAATAGGTAAATCTAGTGAGAATGGTGGGAACCCTCATATAATAGGTTAAGTCACCTCATCTACCCTCATATAACAGGCTGCGATGTCTCAACCTATGCTGGCTACATAGTTCTGAAATACAAGGATGACTGCTAAGAATCGAACCCACATATATAGGTGAGTTCCCATCCTTGAGTTCACTCGGTGCTAACTCCTACTCCCATCTGAATAGTGACTGTACATGGATAGATTAACTAACTTCCATTGACTGATGGAGTAGTACTATTATCTGAGAGTTAACTGGGATCATGAGATTTTTGAGGTTTCCTGAGTCACATGACTGATTGAGTTCTATAGATTATAGCTTGACTGAGATTATCGTGACAACATGACATGGCTCTAGGCACACAGCTATGTTTTTCGGGTACGAATACCCCCAGGACTCGATAGAAGAAAACTAACACACATGACATGACTTGATCACAAGATTGGAGTCCACAATTCGCTATATCATAAGTAGGGGATAATATACTTCATGTATTTAATCAACATCTCAAACATGGTAGGGAAAGCATGGATATAATTGGCACACAAAATTCATATTTCCATCATCATACATACTTCATGCCATCACCATAAGAATACATAAATAGCATGGGCATTCATATTTAAGTGTATCACTAACATGAACTTGTCATTTAGATATCAAGAAATCATGTAAATATGAACTTCTAATATCCTAGGCATTTTATCAAACACCATACATGCATTCTTTAAGGCATAGGTGGATTTCATACTTGCATTAGTTCAACCCACCCAAAGTTCTTGATTTTCAACCAACAATCACATATATTCCATGAAAGACATCCTTAGATATCATCTTTAAACTTGAACAACAATCACCAATGTGTACATACTTATATCACCACAAAAGTTTACAAAATAACATTTAAAAGCATGATTCTTGAATTCTATGAACGAATTAAATTCATAGATGAACACTATACATACCTTAAAGCTTGATCTTAAAAGAGATCTAATGTTTCTGAAGGTTCCTGAAGAAATCCTTAGGCTTGCCCTTGATTTTTCTTGACTAGGGTTTAACCCCTTTGGAAAAGAATGTTCTTGTTCCTAAGGAGATGATCTTGAGAGAAAACCCTAATCTTGTGGTTGAAAGTGTATGAGAGAGCTTTTTGAGATGTTTTAACTAAAGAGAATGGAAGATAATACGTTCCTTGAGGTTTATAAGTCGTGGTAAGTGAAGGGAAAAGACCAAAATACCCTTATGAAATAAATTCTCAGTTGCTGAAAATAATAGCTGACGACATTTGTCTCAAGGCGTCAAAAATGTGGTAAGCCGTCAAAAATGTCGTCACACAGAAGCTGGAATTAATAGTTTCTGCCTAAGTCTGACAACATTTGTGATAGAGCATCACAAATGTGGTAACCTACCACGAATGTCATAACTTAGGAGCTAGTTTCTGCCTAAGGCTGACGACATTTGTGACAAGGCATCTCAAATGTGGTAAGCTACCACGAATGTCATCACTTAGGAGTTGGTTTCTGCCTAAGGCGTCACCTTCGTGATAGGGCATCACAAATGTGGTAAGCTACCACGAATGTCATCACTTAGGAGCTGGTTTTTGCCTAATTCTGACGACATTTGTGACAAAGCATCCCAAATATGGTAAGCTACCGCGAATGTAGTCACACTATTTCCAGCCTGACATGCTGGATTAAAATAGGAATAACTCTTTGCTACGCTATCAGATTTAGGTGAAATTGGTATCATTGGAAATATAATTCAATTATCTATCTATTTATAGGTCATGAGCTCAAAAATTCCAAGTATAATGAGAGATATACTCGTTTGAAGTTGACTATACCAATATCTTTCTCAAGAATTCAAGCGGTAAGGAATGTTTTGATTCGTCTGATAGATGAAAGTTATTTGAAGCCTTAATATACATCTAACCTACTCATAAAACTATAAAATAACCATGATGTACTATGCATGAGCTTGGCACATGGCTCTAATATTGGTTTAGATTTTTTTTTGGGTATTACAATAATAATAATAATAATAATAATAATAATAATAATAATATAACAAAATTGAGCTATAGATAAATATTATTATTATTATTATTATGATATTTTAATAATATATAAAATAATTGAATCGTGCTAGGCACTGTCCTAAGAAACTATTTCTGCAATGTGAAATGTTTCCCAAGGATTAAACAAGCACTTCCCTGATTAATTAGAGGATATTCAAAATTAAATACGTCTTCCCTAATTAATCAGAGGATACAGGAATCAACAAAATTAATTATAAACCAACAAGTGTTAATTTAGAAAAGAAATAATAAAATTATTATAAGTTAAAAGCAAAGTGAAACAAGATAAGAAAAGTTAGTAGAGAAGGGAAGGAGATTAGGAGAATATATATGTTCATCTACTTTTATCTTTGCTGAAAGTGTTGGCTATTTATAGCCAATTTTAGTGGGTGAAAAATAAAAGCAATTAATAAATCAATTTATTTACTTTGGCAACAAGTATTTACTTTATGTGTTCACCAAATACACATTTTAATTGGCCCCCAAGTAAAATGATTGGCTATTAAGTTGCCACATAGTCAAATTAATCTTTTTTTCTCTCATTATTTAAAAAAGAAACTTTAATATATTTATTTTTCACTTGAAAATAAAAAATATTCGATTGTAAAATATTTTAAAATATATTAAAATCCCCATATATTTTTAAATATTTAAAATAAAAGGATTAAAACTTATTGGATTTATATGGACAAAATGCAATAGGGTTGGTGTCTTTTGGACCAAACTAAACTTAGACCGATAAAATTTAACTTACAGAATTATTGGTGAAATATAATATTTCTATGAATCCAATAACTCTTATTGTAAGCTAGAGACTTTATCAATCACATTTTGATCGTAATTTTGTTGTTCAACACGGTTTTGCACCAATAGGCCATGTGTGTGCTTGGTATTCATGAGAGCTCTAGAGACTAGGCCGAAGTCTCATAGGAACGGCTTCATTCCACTTCTCATATAGGTGAATTCATCAAGTGTACACTGCTTTAAATACACTATCCGTAAGGACTATGAATTCATTAAGAGTTAATAACTCATCCCTCAGTTTTAGTAGCAGTTCAAACACTATCAATACGTGCATTGTGTCAATATCGACTTGTTATTACCCATATGAACCTACTTCATGGGATCTCCAATCACATAGGTTGGGTTACCATCTCTATTGAAAATCATATTGGCCTTAACCCCATCTCTTTTAAGGTTTGAAGAATTAATTTTCTTCCCACAAGTTTAGTTAGTGAATTGTCCGAATTCAATTTTTCCTTAACATAATCAATGGAAATTATTCCATGTTTCAACAATTGCTTAACAACATCATGTTTCAATTTCATATGTCTACTCTTACAACTGTAATATTTATTCTTCCCAATAACAATTGCGGCTTGACAATCGCAATGTATATATACAGAAGGCATCAGATCATCCTTTCTTAAAGGGATATTAGACAATAGATCATCCTTTTTCAAAGGGATACTAGGCGACAAGTCATCTTTTTTAAAAGGAATATTTTCTAAGAAATTTCTTAGTCATTCATCCTCAGTACCAGCTAACTCCAGAGCTACAAACTCTGATTCCATAGTTGATCTAGCAATTTTCGTCTGCTTAGCTAATCTCCACGATACTGCACCACCACCTAACATGAACACATAACTACTAGTGAATTTCGTCTCATCTGAATTAGGGATCCAGTTTGCATCATAATATCCTTCTAAAGTAGAAGGAAATCTATTCTATAGGATTCCATAATTCATGGTTCCTCTCAAATATTTCATTAGTCTCATTAATGAAGACCAATGCTCTTTATTGGGGTTATGAGTATATCTACTCAATCTACATACGGCATACGCTATATCAGGCTTGTATTTTACAGTACCATAATCTTCTGACAAACTGACTGGAATGGAAGCAGCCAGAGCAACACCAACATCAGTATTATCAACGGTCTTAGGACAAATATTATATGCCATAATTTCTTAGATTGTTGGGAAACAATAATAAATTTCACTATCAGTTGTGAAAATAAATGAACTATAGCAATAATAATATTTCTTATATAGTAGTATCAACAAGTTAAAATAATAATAATAATAACAACAACAACAACAACGACAACAACAACAACAACAACAACAACAATAATAATAATAATATAAAAAGATTGAAATATAGATAAATATTATTATTATGATATTTTAGTAATATATAAAATACTTGAGTCGTGCTAGGCACTGTCCTAAGAAACTATTTCAGCAATGTAAAATGTTTCCACAAGATTAAACAAGCACTTTCCTGATTAATTAGAGGATATTTGAAATTAAATAAGTCTTCCCTAATTAATCAGAGAATACAGAAATCAACAAAATTAATTATCAACCAACAAGTTTTAATTTAGAAAGGAAATAATAAAATTATTATAAGATAAAAGCAAATTGAAACAAGATGAGAAAAATTAGTAGAGAAGGGAAGGAGCTTAGGAGAATATATATGTTCTGTTGCTTTTATCTTTGTTGAAAGTGTTGGCTATTTATAGCCAATTTTAGTGGATGGAAAATAAAGCAATTAATAAATCAATTTATTTACTTTGGCAACAAGTATTTACTTTATGTATTCTTCAAGTACACATTTTAATTGGCCCCAAGTAAAATGATTGGCCATTAAGTTACCACATAATTAAATTAATTTTTTTCTCTCATTATTTAAAAAAGAAACTTTAATATATTTATTTTTCACTTGAAAATGAAAAATATTCAATTATAAAATATTTTAAAATATCTTACACTAAAAAGGTGGCTACCCAAAATTAAAAAGTCGTATGTCCCAAAATTTTAAAAGTTCTCTACTCCTTAATATTATATCTAGAAAAGTTATGGTCATAGTAATTTACATAAATTACCCAAGATAATTGATTAAAATACCAGTATAATTTTAAGTAAGTAAATTTTCTAAGATCACAACACTCGAGATAATGAAGCGTCAGGTAGAAGGTGTTTTTGTTATATTGAAATAATCTATTGGAGATATAATATTAATTTAAATATTTGGGGGCGTTACCAAAAATATTTATTTTGTTTTTCATTACTTTGATTCACAAAGTTGAAATTTGAAACCCCAGAGTTAAGAAATTTAAAATTTTGATTTGAGGATCATTTTGTGATGGAGTTCCACTGATTTTTGAAATATAAGATCCTTGTAGTATAGAAAAACTTATTTAGTCATAAGCTTACTGAATTATTAATTATTCGTCATTTTAAATGGCATATGAACATAAAAATTAGGAGCATTTTGAGCCTAAAATTAAGAAATTATATTTTAATGATTTGAAGGTCGATTTAAGCTCTATTTTCATTGAAATTTTATATTTGAATTCCTTAAGTTATGGATAATGTGATTTTTAAATAAAACTTTAGTTTTTTCCTTAGAAGCACGAGGTTGATTTTTTAGGTGCAAAATAGAAGTATAGCAATACTGGTATCAGTGAACCCGTATTTGCATGTAGGACTTGCTCCTGACAGATTGGGAGTGATTTGAGGCTGTTTTGGAAGGAAACACTCTTTCATGGTGGTTTATGATTTGTTTCTTCTTCTTCAAGGTAGGTCATGATATTATTTTCTTTAGACTTTTCTTGGGCGGGAGCCTAATATGTAAAGTATGTTGTGGGTTGGGTGACTTAGTGATTTAAAGTGGAATATGAGATAGATTAGTGTTATGGTGTACAAATTAGAATTGTATCGTGTTAGTAAAGTGATTCACATTTTTGACTTAATATTTAGGTGTGTAGCTTGTGTTTGTGAGCTGGTTGATAGCTTGAGTTTTCGTGCATATCCATTGTGTTTCGATTTATCTTATCAACTTTAACATGCATATTCATTAATCTCATGGATCATTGGATTGTAACATTGGAAACACTAATTTTTAAAAGAATATTAACCATTTTCCAATGATTTGGTCCGAGGCGGTATTTCGAATGGTGAGATATTATCCTCTTTATTTATTTTCATCCGAGGTGTAATTTTGAACGAGATATATAGAACTTGTGAGTAGTATACAGGTCCCATCTCGAAGTACATGACTTGGGGGGGGAGGGGGGTTATATACCCATATGCATTGAGTACCTTTGCATATCATAGCATAACATACATTACATCGTCTTTGTATTTACATTATGTTTTGAGATGGACTATTGTGTTTATTGATGTTGAATTGCTGAGAGTTTTCTGTGAGTATTTTAGTATTCTTTACTCTATATAGTATCTACTTAAGCTTAGTCAACCTATGATGCCTACTGAGTACTAGTGGTTGTATTCACTTCTACTTTTCTGCATTCTTCTGATGTAGATTCTATAATGAGTGGTCAGTGCGACTCTTGATTGAGAGGTGTTGTTGTCTTAGAGATTGTGGTAAGCTCCAATGTTTGGTAACTGACTCAGTTTCATCTATCATTTACTTTTGTCTTATTCTACTTCCTAGACAGTTTTATCTTTAGTTATGACATCTTGTATTAGAGTCGCTCGTGTACAAATGATAGTTGAGTCTTGAAATTTTGGAATGTACCATTGTTTTTACCAGAGGATGACTTCGGGTTATTATTGATGTCTGTATTGATATTTTACTATTTGTCCTTATTTTGAATCGACTGGATAACGTTGAGTTTGGCTTACCTACCATGAATGGGTTGGGGTAGGTGCCATCGCAATCCTTATGATTTTGGATCGTAACAATTTTATATATCAAAACAAGCAAGAAGAAAAATACTTTTCTAGGTTAGGTCAAAAGGTCATGATAAAGAGGGAAATAAACATTTTATTTATTTAATCCTTCGATATGTAAGAATCTACTGATCCAACATCAAATAAATCCACTTATGATATATAACGTTCTATATTAATCAAATTTTCATTTCGAAATGTCAAATTAAAGATAAAATAATATCACCAATGTGTTCGTGTCTTGGGGGGGTGAAAGCTAAGAGACAAAATTGATAGTTAACGTGTGATTTTAGCTTGTAAGGATTGTGTAAGCTAATCTGTGCTTACAAAAAAAAAAATTAAAAGCTATCTGCTGCTTTCTTACCTACCATTAAAATACTACCCAAATGTCTACACCAAATAACAAACTGCAAATACAAGAAACAAAATTTACTCCATATGTCAAACCTCTATTTTTTAAAAAAATAAATTATTAAAAAACTCCACATCTTTTTCTCAAAAGAATTACTCTAAAAGTAATACAGTTTTTATGGTTAGAGGAGGAGCATAATTATTAGCAACAGTGTGTGCACTATTGAGGAGTTTGTGGGGTAGGACTTATTAAGTAGGATGCATAAAAACGATACTTGTAATGAATTTAAGTTCAATGTATGGTTATAAATTAACTCAAGTGTGATATAACTCATACAGATACTATATATATATATATACTATTTTTATACATAGTAAATAATGATATTGTTAAATAATACGAGTTACTGTTTCTAGAATTTCTATTCTAGTATTCCTTATTCATTTAGTAACGAATTAAACAGTCATAAAATGATAATATCAGCATACTTAATTGTAACATTACTAATACATCATATTCAATATGATCTTATAATACGTCCTATCAATCGACCACTTACTGTCACACCCTTTTTTTCGCCATGGTGTCGAAGGGTTGTTCCAATTAAAGTGATGGTTTTGAATAGAGATTAGTTTATTTACAAAGTAGTCACTTGAAAGTAAATTATGGTGTTCCAAGTCACCTTATTAAATCCCTAATCAAAATGGTCGTTCGAAGGGGTTTTCCAAGTAAAGTGATAGTATTGAACAGGGATTATTTTATTTACAGATTCTCCACTTGGAATCGAGTTACGGTGTTCTAAGTCAACTTTCGCATCCCTAGTCAAAGGAAATGACTCTTTATTTTGGTCTATGAAAATAGAAGACAAGGTAAGGAATTCTATTGACCGTGGGGAAGAAATGAGGCACCCCTCGATTCCCGTGGTTCTAGCACGGTCGCTTTTATCAACTTATACTTAACTTTAATTATTTTTTATAATTGTGTTTGAAGGCATTAATTCTCTCATCTTTAATGTCTACTTTCTGTCTATACCCCTTGTATTAAGTTAGTGAAAATTAATTTTTAGGGACGATCTTTGCCGAGGTGCAACATTGCATCCTCAAACTATTTTTAAACATCTCAGAAAGATATGTATGCCACATCCTTAATTGAGACAAATATATTAAACGTGCCTAAAGCTTATCTAGTGTTAAAAGACATTTATTTTGTCTCTTGTAAACTCAAGAAATTCTATCTTATCCATTTTTATCCTCGTTCTATCAATATTTGCAACAAGTTCCGAACTAATTTGAAACTCGCTTCACTCTTTTACAAATATATTCTTTTACTCTTTTTTTTTCAATTATGATGGATCTTGAAATAATTCATAACCCTCCTATTTTGTGTAACCTTAATAAGAAAAATACTCGGGCTTTAAAATTGATTTAATCATAAGAAAGGTATTTTAATAATGAGAGAATTGAATCGACAATTATTACGACACCCCAAGATAAGTGTTAGACCCCCAATCTATGACATAATGGTCGGCAGGCTATGTCAAGGTACACATTGGCCTTGACATGTGCTGAGACAAGCAATGTGATGTTGTGGTAGCTATGAGATGGCAGACAGTTGATGATGACCATGGTGCTAGAGTGTTGGCAAGGCAACCTTGGGCACAACAGGCGGCGACAGGCGTATAGCACCTATGCGGGTGTAACGACTTGGGACTACTCCCTAGTCGTCACACGGTGCTTACGACCCTGAAGGACCACAAGTTAACTCATGACTAATATCTGCTATGAGCACTGAATGAATATACTAAAATAAATGTGGAATAACAGGATGAAATGCCTTAAGGTTCAAAACATCTAAAATACCGATAATGAATAATAACATCTGAATTTGAAATACTGTCCGAATCTAGTCTGAAAGGCCTCTAACTGAATCTTTCTGAAAAGTGGAGTTGAAGGGATAATCCCCTAACTAACTCCATCTACTAAAATACCGCTAAGCTAAAGTACTGAAATAAAAGTGTATCCTCGATAGATAAGGACTCACTGCTAAATCTGCTACTGCTGGCTGAATCTGGCTAAGCATGGTCAGGAACCTGAGCGTCCGAACCTATGATATAAAATATCATAGCGCAAGAAACGAGTATGCAATCAGTACATGGGAATGTACTGGTATGCTAAATAAGCTAAGGTTGAATGCATGGGTTTATATGCATGAACAATAACTAACTGAATAATATACAAGAGATAGATTAGCATACATGGAGGATTTGTATCTATTGAAAATACTGTGACTGAGTATACTAAAATTGAATCTGATAACTGATAACTAAATATACTGATAACCTGAGATCACTGATAATCTGAATGACTGATAACTGAGTGACTGTATCTGACAGTCCTGATTCTGTAGAACTGAACTGAGTTCTAATCTAAAGACTGAGACTAAAACTGAAATTATGGGAGGTAATCATCTAGCCGACATGCCCCAAATCTAAACTGATAAGATAACTAAGCTGGGGTGTAATTTGTAACCCCAATTGGAAGGGTATCAGTACCGTGGTAAGGGTAAAGACAAGCTGAAGAGTCATCCTCTACTGGCAGGTTCCCTAAATGAGAACTGTAGTACCCTCTACTGGATGGTAGAGCACCTTATCAACCCTCAACTGATAGGTTTGATGCCTCAACCTACGCTGGCTACGTAGTTCTGGAACACAAGGACTGCTTCTAAGGATTACACCCTCTGTTGGCAGGTGATCACCCATCCTTGGGTTCACTCGGTCCTGAATCCTACTCCCTACTGAAAGACACTGAACTGGGTTAGACTAATACTGAGATTACTGAGTTTTCCTAAGTTCTATAAATGATCGAATTCTACTGAGTTCTGTAACGGACTGAGAGTACTACTGATCATGACATGATTGATACTATTCTGTAACTGACACTGGCTCTAAGTAAACAGCTAAATTATTAGGTATTAAATACCTCCAGGACTCGATAGCATGAAAAGTAAAGAAAAGCATAATCTTGAATAACATAGCAATGTTCACTTGCTCATAATTCATTCATAGAGGCACTTCATCAAACACTTGTAATGCATTAACTTGTACATGAAAGGAGAATACATGTTGCATACTATAATGGCATTATTTCATTCTCATAGACAATTATCAAACACATGGGAAGCATACTTGGTTCATTGAATCATAAACACTTAGGGTAACATGGTTACAACAATCAACTTATAAATTGAAGGGTTTATCATGAATATCATGTAATTCAACATATACTAGGATCAATTCTCTAAACTTGTAATCTAAATCGTGGATTAAAAATTCAAACAACACCATGAACTTGAATTCAATCTAATTCAAACATGGAAATCATAAATCATAAATCTTGTATTTTAAAAAGGGATTCTTGGGCTCCAAGGAAGGTAAGGATCCATGAATGAACATCTAACATACCTGAGAAAAAGAGTTCTTGAAGGTTCTCAGAGAGATTCTTGAGAATTGACCTTGATTCTTGAACTAGATTTTTTGCCTCTTGAGAGAGAATGATTTAATTTGGGGAAAAACTAAATGAATAATGAGGGGTTTTACATGGTTTTAGGGCTTAAATCTCACATCTAGGCGGAATAAAATTATGGAAAAATACTGTTTTAACCCTGGGTGCAACTTTAAATTTTTGTAAAAATTTTCTGAACTAGGCACCTAGCGTGATGCGCCACTATCGCATCGTGCCACTGGAAAGTGGACAACTGGGAACTAGTCTGATGGTGTGACGCGGCGCCATTGCGGTGTCTCACTGAATGCAATTTTGGTCCTTGGTACGACGCGGTGAAATTGTGTTGCCTTACTGAAATTTGACAATTATGAACTGTGTCTATGGCTCGATGCGCCAATATCGTGGGGCAACACTGAAAATTGACAATTTCTATTTTTACACACTCCGCGATACGCTACAGGCCTGAATGATGATGTTTAACAACTGAAACTTAAAATTGCCATAAGTTCTTACCCGGTTATCAAATTTAGACGAATTTTATATCGATGGAAAGCTTATTCAATTTTTCACATAACAAAAAGTCAAAATATTGAAAATTCCATATGTATAAAAGTGGATTCATATTTAAAGAAAGTCTTTGATATTTTTGGGATGAATCTAAGCTAGGTAAAAGTACGGGGTGATCCAGTGGGCATGCGTGTAGGTAGTGACATAGACTCGGCAAGATGATGGCATGGCATAGGATATGACATTGGAATGACATGGTAAAAACATTGGAGTGGTCTAGACTATGGCATAGCTAAGGTGATGGCATGGTCAGGACATTGGCATGGTTAAGTTAGTGGCACGACATAGGAAATGGTGTGGCCTAGGCAGTGACACAACCGAGGCAGCAACATGGTGCTGGTGCAAACAGTGACATGACACAGGCAAGGCATGGTCCTGGCAAGGCAATGATGTGATTGGATGACATAATAATCAAGGACAAAATGTTCTAAGTGTTGGAAGATGAAAACTGGCTAAGTGTGGACCATGGCAAAATTGGATAAACGAGCAAGGCTGCCTATGTGTTTGTCACATGGGGCAGTTGCTATTTTGAATGTTGTATACATGTGAATTTTTAGAATGTAATTTGAATTTAGAGTTGGTTGTTGAGTTATGTGATAGGCATGCAGGCTATGTCCAATGACATGCTACCAAGTGTCGCAGTTGTAACTATTTGTAACCACCTATGTACAGTTATTATATTGTGTTGCTAGAAATTATCTAATGCAATGAGTGTTGTAATGCCTTAGTACAATTCGTGTGACATTATCCTTTGTAATTTTGAGAGAAAAATAAAGGTTGGAAACTTATTTCCTTTACATTGTTGAGCTCTTTACATTTCTGCATACTTAGTCTATTATACTTAGGTTGTGCAATATGTGTGTAGCTAAAGTTGTGCAATATGGCATGACTGCCAAGCGATGGTATTGTGAAAATAAAATCACCCCCATCTCAACTGGTATCAGAGCCTTGTTGTATAAAAATGGTGGTGAATGCTTAACTAAATGAGTATATTACACGAGTTCAAAACTTCATCGGCATTACTAATAAACTCCAATAAAGTGAAGGCTTGGTGGATTTGTTAACTCAGATTAATGCCTTGAAGGAAGAACTGGCACTGTTACATGCCCAGGTTGATGAACAAAGTGCAGAATTTTTTAACATAGGTGAGGCCTTAACATCTCTGGTGCAGGATCAAGGCAAGGTGACAGAAAATCTGCAAGCAGAAATTTTGGTGCTGCGACGTGCAGTGGCTGCTTTTGGGCAGTCTCATAAAGGCAGTTTCCAAAGTCAAAATTTTAGAGCCTAAAACTTTTGGTTGTGATAGAATTACCAAGGAATTGGAGAATTTTCTGTAGGACATGGAGTAGTATTTCTCTACTGCCCGAGTTTCTAAAATAGATAAGTTAAAAATCACCATGATGTATTGTCGGGTAATGCAAAATTATGGTGGAGGACTCATAATATGAATGATGAGAGTGCTGGATGATCCAAAATTGATACTTAAGAAAGGTTGAAAAAGAAAATGAGAGACCAATTCCTTCCTAGCAATGCCTCATGGATTATTAGAGACCGGTTGAAAAGGCTAAGGCATAACAGAACGATTTGTGACTATATTAAGGAATTTACTTCCTTGATGTTGGACATACAAAGCATGTCTGATGAATACAAGTTACATAACTTCATTTTAGGAATGTAGGTGTGGGCACAAAATGAATTAAGGAGACAGAATTTGAAGGATTTTCCTAGTGCAATTGTTGTCGCCAACTCGTTGGTGGACTTTCACTCAACTCATCCTAATTCTGACATTACCACTACTTTAAAGTCTGAGAAAAATCCTGAGAAAAAAAGGAAAGGGAAGAAAGATGGACGAAATGAATAGAGGGACAAAGGTAAAACTCCAATGAATGTTGGAAAAACCAAGAACAAGGGGAAAATGGCAATACTAAGGGCTGTTGGACTTGTTGTGGACCACATTTGGCCAAGAGTTATCCCAATCGTGAAAGAGTAAATGTTATGCTTGCTCAAAATGTGAATCAAAGTGGGGTGAAAAATTTATTGTTGCTTTGATGAATCCTTTGGATCTATTGCCAAATAGAGTTGTTGCTAGGTTCTATTGCCCCTACACAATCTCTTTATAGGATGGCTCCCAAAGAGTTGGTTGAGTTGCGGAAAAAATTGAATGAATTGTTGGATGTGGGTTTGATTCATCCTTCTAAGTCTCCTTATGGTTCTCTTTTTTTATTTCAAAAAAAGTAGGATGGTTCAATGAGGATGTGTGTAGACTATCGGGCATTGAGTAAAGTAACAGTGAAGAACAAGTATCCTATCCCGTTGGAGCAAGATCTCATGACTAGGCTAAGAAAGGCATGCTAGTTCACTAAACTTGATCTTCGATTGGGTTATTGGCAGGTTTGGATACCATAAATAGATGAACCTAAAACTACATGTGTGAAGAGGTATGGTTCATATGAGTTCCTTGTTATGCCGTTTTGGTTGACAAATGCCCCGGCAACTTTCTGCAACTTGATGAACGATGTGTTGTTTGATTACCTAGATGATTTTGTGATGGTATATTTGGATGGCATAGTCATTTATAGTTGCTCTCTTAATGACCACTTAGAATATTTAAAGTTGGTATTGTCCCAGTTGAGGGAGTACAAACTTTATGTAAAGATGAAAAAATGTGAATTTGCTAAGAAGAAAGTAAAGTTGCTTGGGCATTTGGTCAGTCATAACCAAGTGAGGATGGATCCAACAAAGGTGCAGGCAATTATGGAATGGCAAGAGCCTAATGGGGTCAAAGAATTGAGATCATTCTTAGGTTTGGCTAACTAATATTGTAAGTTTATTGCAGGTTACTTAAAGAAAGTGGCGTCTTTGACAAATTTGTTAAAAAAAGATGTCAAATGGGTGTGGCCTAAAAAGTGATGCAGCATTTCAGACATTGAAGGAATTCATTGCTTCAGAACCCATCTTGAAGCTGTCATATTTGAATTACCTTTTGAAGTATATACTGAAGCGTCGGACAAAGCTATTGGAGGCGTATTGGTATAGGAAGGTTATCCCATGGCCTTTGAAAGTAGAAAACTGAGTGATGCAGAAAGTGGTATTTGACCCATGAAAATGAAATGGTAGCAGTAGTGCATTGCTTGCAAACTTGAAGGGCGTACTTATTGAGCACTCGGTTTACTGTGTGGACTGATAATGTTGCTAACACATTCTTTAAGACACAAAAAAAGTTGAGTCTAAATCAGGCACAATGGCAGGAATTCCTGGATGAGTATGACTTCATATAGGAGCATAAACCAGGAAAGTACAACCAAGTCACTGATGCACTCAGTTAGAAAGAGGTATTTGTTGTAGTATAGTCTATTTTTAGACTTGAAACTGGTTTCTTAACAGAATCAAGTTCTATAATGCAAATGACCCATTATAAGTTAAATGGATGGGTCAAATGAAAGATGGGATAATTTGAAAGTATTGGATCAAGGATGATCTCTTTTATTTTAAGAGGGAAGAATTGTAGTACCTCAAGGCAGTGGATTGCATAAAAACTTGATGAAAAAGGTGCATAACACTCCTTCGGCTAGTTATCCGGGGGTTGAACGGATACTAGCTTTACTATTCCATGTTCATCCTACTTTTCATGTCAATTTTCTAAAAAGGTATCATGAAAATGTTGAAGACCCAGGCAGAAGCAAGTTTAAGAGGGCTCCTCCATTAATTTTGAAGCAGTATAAGACCAAGATGGTGAAAATACTTTATTATCGAATTATGAAGAATACCAAGATAGAATTTTTGATACAATGAAAAGGCAAGAGTGAAGAAGATGCAGTCTGGGAGAAGGCTCAAAACTTGTGGCAGTTCAACAAGAAGATTGAGGAATACCTCAAAACAACCTTGACGAAGGAGTTGAGTTCATCTGGTGGGGGTCCATTATTAGACCCCCAGTCTAAGACATGATGGCTGTCAGGCCATGTCAAGGTGAACATTGGCCTTGACATGTATTCAGACAAGCATTTTGATGCCCTAGTGGCTATGAGATAGCAGACAACTGATGATGACCAAGGTGCTGGAGCGTTGGCAAGGAATCCTTGGGAACAACAGGTGGCAATAAGCGCATGACACCTATGTGGGCATGCGAGCATGCGGGTAGGCAGTGACATAGACTCGGTAAGGCGATGGTAAGGCATAGGAGATGGCATTGGCATGAAATGGTCAACACATTTGCGTGGTCTATACTATGGTAAATCCAAGGTGATGGAATGGTCAGGACATTGGCATGGTTAAGTCAGTGGCACAGCATAGGCAGTGGTGTGGCCTATATTGTGACACAGTCGAGGCAGCAGCATGGCGCAAGTAGTGACATGACACAGGTAAGGCATGGTGCTGGAAAGGTAATATTGTGGCTGTAAGACATGAAAAGACAAGGACAAAATTTTCTAAGTGTTAAAAGCTGAAAATTGGCTAAGTGTGGAACATGGCAAAATTGGCTCAAGGGGCAAGGCTGCCCATGTGCTTGTTACATGGGGCAGTTGCTAGTTTGAATTTTGAATGTTGTATACATGTGAATTTTTAGAATGTAATTTGAATACTTAGATCAGGTTGTTGAGCCATGCGATAGGCATGCAGGCCATGTCCAATAACATGCTGCCAAGTGTTGCAGTTGTAATTGCTTGTAACCACCCATGTGCAGTCTTTATATTGTGTTGCTGGAAATTGTCTAAGGCAGTGAGTGTTGTAATGCCTTAGTACAATTCGTGTGACATTGTCCGTTGTAATTCTGAGAGAATAATAAAGGTTGTGAACTTCTTTCCTTTACATTGCTGAGTGTTTTATATTTCTGCATACTTAGTCTATTATACTTAGGTTGTACAATGTGTGGGGTGGAAGTTGTGCATTGTGGCATGACTGTTAAGCGGTGGTGTTGTAAAAAATAAATTACCCCCGTCTCAATAAGGTACTAAACCTTTTAAGCATTATTGAGTCATATACAAAATTTCAAAAATAAAGGAAACACGACCTAAAGAAACAGTGGGCAAATATCATGCAAAGTTCCAAAGAATGTGTAGCAACTTTAATATATTCATAATATCAAAACTTAAAATTCTGCTTAATAAATTAATTCAAAGCTTAACATTTCAATTAATACACAAGCAAGAAATAATGGCTTCCTATTTCTTGAAATGGGAACTTCGCCCCATGTTTAATTATATATATATATTTTTAAAAAAGATAACTTCTATCTATATTAATTTTCAATTATTCATGTTCCTCAAACAACACATTTAGTAGGTCAAACAGAGCAATAAAAGACTATAACGATCCAATCAAATAACGTTGTTGTCAATTATAATCCTAATCTTAGAATGGATCTATTTTACCACACAAGTTATCCACACACCCCCTACAATTTGGTATCAGAGCCTATGCTGTTTAAAGTTATGGAAGTAGTATATATTTGGATTTATTTAATTAATTTATTAATTATGACTGACTTATTTGATAAAACTAAATTTAGATATTCTCCAAAATATTATTTAGATGAATAAAGTACAAAAATTACCAAAATATAAAGATTTAAAGAAAATAATATCTAAAAAATGTAAAGAATTAAAAATAAGGATAGAAAGACACAAAAAGAAGAAATATCAAATTTAGAATAGACAATAGATAGTCTAGAATATACATACCAACATGATCTATTAACAATTAAATAAAAAATGAACAAAGAAGAATTTATAATAGATGAAAAAATATATGAAAACAATGAAGGATTAAAAATAAAAATAGTATTTTCTAATCTAGGAAGAAGGTATAAGAAAATAGGCAAACATTTATATTTAATGTTAGAAAAAGAAGAATTGAAGATAAATTGACAACTATGGTAAGAATAGAAAAAGAAAATGAAGAAATAGAAAGAAAAAAGGAAATAGAAAAAATAAAACAACAAACTACAGAAGAAATACGAAAGATAGAAGAAACTAAAAATAGTAGGATTGCTGAATTAGAAAGAGAACTACAAATGCTAAAATATTTGTATGAAAAAACACAGAAAGAAAAAGAACAAAAACAATAAAGAACAAAAATTATTAAATGAGATAAATCAATTTAAAGAAAAATTAGAAATAAGCAATAAAGAAATAGAAACCAGGGAATTAGAAATAAATACAATAGATGTTGAAAAAACAGATAATTATGATTCAGAAGATAGTGAAACATATACAGAAATTTTAACAAATACAAAAAATTTAGAAATCAATGAAAAACAAGAAGTAATTAATGAAGAAAACTTAGAAAATAGAAACACAGAAATAAATACCCTTGATAAAAAAGAAGATGAAAATATAATACCTAGAACATCAGAAATAAGAAAACCTACATATTATAAGAATAAATTTAAAAGATATAATCTAAAAGATGAATATGACAAATGGACACCAAAACAAATAGTTAATAAAAATTATAACTTTTTAGACTTAGATTGTGTAATAGATACAGAAAAAACAATACAATTATGGATAGGATATATGACAAAATAATTATTAGATAATAATATAAACGTAACAGATGCACCAGAATATTTGGAAAAAACATTAATAAGATATTTAGCATATTGCAAAGATAAAATAGCACCTCAATTTGGATGCGAAGAAAAATATTATAAGAAAAGAAAAAGACATAAGAAATATAAGAAATACAAAAAATCAAAATATAAATATAAGAAACCAAGAAAAAGATATTATGTAAAAAATTATAAACATAAAAGATCATATACGAAAAAGAAATCTATAAAAGAATGTACTTGTTATAATTGCGAAAAATTAGGGCATTTAGCTAGAGATTGTAAACTACCTAAAAACCCAAAAAATAGGTAAAAATTGAGGTAAAAAATTACGTGTCTATATTTTGCCCTCTTTGTTTGAATACAAAAAGTGTTTTCATACAAAGAAGTAGACAACGAAATAAGTTTTTAACCGTCGGTTATTTGAAAGGATAGAAGAAAGAAAAAGGAGATGCGATCGAGTCTTGATTTTGGACCGCTTACATATCTCGGGTTATAAAGGAATCAGATCGCGTGTAGTTCAATAAGGTAAAATGGTGAAACGATGAGTTAGAGATCGAGCCAGGTTCCGTCGAGTCTCTGATTCATGACGTTTGCGTTTACATCCAAATAAATAACAAAAATAAAAAATAAAGATACAAGTAAAAAATCCTATATATGTAGCTTTTCTGGAATCTTGACTTGAATTTTTATGACTTCTCAAGTGGTGAGATAGTCGTTATTTTAAGTTGAACTTGAAACATGAAATATTCCTCCATGTTGATTCTTGATATTAGATAGGAACTTGAAAATTGACTTATTCTTCAGACTTTCTTCTGATTTGAACTTGAAAATCTTTACACTATTCTTCAGGTGGGCTCCTAAAGTTGCACCTAATAATCGTCACTCTATTTTTCAGGCGATTGACTTACTATTTCATCACCCTATTCTCCAGGTGGGTTCCTGACTTGTAATTTCTTCACTCTATTCACCAGGTGGGCTCCTGACTTGTAATTTCTTCACCTTATTCTCCAGGCGGGATCCTGAGCTTCAAAACTAAAAATAATTTCGGTTCTCCAAACATATTTCTGAACTCAAAGTAAAAAGTGAACTATAAAAGTAAAATCTCATTATACAAGAGGGTCCTGTACTGAAAAGTACAGTCTCATTATTCAGGAGGGTCCTAAACGAAAATTAAAGTCTCATTATCCTGGAGGGTCTTGAGCAGAAAAATAAATTTCATTATTCGGGAGGGTTTAAGCAAAAAATAAAATTCCATTTCCAAGAGGGTCCTGAGCAGAAAGTAAAATTCCATTATTCAAGAGGGTCCTGAGTAGAAAGTAAAATTTCATTATCGAGGAGGGTCCTGAGCAGAAAGTAAAATCCCATTATCCAGGAGGGTCTTGAGAAAAAAATAAAATATCATTATCGGAGAAGGTCCTAAGCAGAAAGTAAAATTCTATTATCCAGGAGGGTCCTGAGCAGAAAATAAAATTTCATTATCTAGGAGGGTCCTGAATAAAAAATAAAATCCCATTATAGGGTTCTGAGAAAAAAGTAAAGTCTCATTATCCAGAAGGGTCCTGAGAAGAAAGTAAAATCTCATATTCCAGGAGGGTCTTGAGTAGAAAGTAAAGTCCCATTATCCATGAGGGTCATGCACAGAAAGTAAAATTCCATTATCCAGGAGGATCCTGAGCAGAAAGTAAAGTCCCATTATCCAGGAGGTCCTGAGCAGAAAATAAAATTTCATTATCCAAGAGGGTCCTGAGCAGAAAATAAAGTCCCATTATCTAGTAGGGTCCTGAGCAGAAAGTAAAATCTCATTATCTAAGAGGGTCCTGAGCAGAAAGTAAAATCTCATTATCTAAGAGGGTCCTGAGCAGAAAGTAAAATCTCATTATCCTGGAGGGTCCTGAGCATAAAGTAAAGTCCAATTATCCAGAAGGGTCCTGAGCTGAAAGTAAAATCTTATTATCCAGGAGGCTTCTCAGCAGAAAGTAAAGTCCCATTATTCAGGAGGGGATTGAGTAGAAAATAAAATCCTATTATTCAGAAGGGTCCTGAGCCGAAAATAAAGTCCCATTATCCAGGAGGTCCTGAGAAGAAAGTAAAATCCCATTATCCATGAGGGTTTTGAGCAAAAAAGTAAAGTCCCATTATCCAGGAGGTTCCTCAGCAGAAAATAAAATTCTATTTTTCAGACCGATCCTAAGTAGAAAAATAAAATTCTATTATCTAGGATGGTCCTGAGCAGAAAGTAAAGTCCCATTATCTAGGAAAGTCCTGAGCAGAAAGTAAAATTCATTTATCTAGGAAGGTCCTAAGCTGAAAATAAAATCTTATTATTAAGGAGGGTCCTGAGCATAAAGTAAAGTCCCATTATTCAGGAGGGTCCTGAGCAAAAAATAAAGTTTCATTATCCAGAAGGGTCTTGAGCCGAAAATAAAATCTCATTATCCAGGAGGATCCTGAGAAGAAAGTAAAATTCCATTATCCATGAGGGTTTTGAGTAGAAAGTAAAATTCCATTATCCAGGAAGGTCTTGAGCAGAAAATAAAAACTCATAATCCAGAAGATTTTTTAGCAGAAAGTAAAGTCTCATTATCCAAGAGGGTCCTAAGCAAAAAATAAAGTCCTATTATCCAAGAGGGTCCTGCGCAGAAAATAAAATCTCATTATTCAGGAGCATCTTGAGCAGAAAATAAAATACCATACAATACACATAAATTTTTTTCCCAATTTGTACTAGAAAAAGTTGAGTGTCACTGAATCACAACTTTTGAAAAGTACATTAAAAAAATTGAATCAAGGCCCTAATAAAGAAATGTATCTCTTCAGAGTAAAACTGATGACCAAAATTAGGAAGTACGTCTCCTTAGAGTTAACATGGAGGACTCTAACTAGAAAGTGCTTCTTCCGAGATTGAAAATTCAAGTTAGAAAGTGTGTCACCTAACAAATGAAACTTGAAATACCCAAACAAAAGGAAGTGTTTCTCCTAGGGGTATAGGATGATGAGTTTTTACCAAGATTGTGATTACCAAATATGTGTAACAATATTGCCTCTTGCATTTGAAAAGGTAAAAAATTGCTACTTTTGATATATAGGCTTTGAAGCCGTTGATTTGAAGGTAACATGTGTTCCCATTTCATATAAAGAAAACTTGTGAGTTTAGAAACACGGTGGTTGATTTGTGGATTTAGCTTTCGAGGCAATCGCTCTTGCATTTGTTATATTTAACTTGCTTCAAATTGTTGACATGTATCAATGACTTGTTGTACCATTAATCCAAACTCAAGCTATCAAGAATGACTCTTATGCAAACCCTATAACTCTGTTTTACGGTGTCTCCATACTAAATTCTTTTGAAACTTTATATTTTCATGAGTTCACAATCTGTCAGTTAATGAAAATTCTCATATACTTTGCTTCACTTTTGATCATGTCAACTTTATGTAGTGACATTTTGCCTTGCTTTGTGCAATTGAAGAAGTTGGTAGAAAATTTTGAAATTCTTTCTCACTTGTCTTGATGTGAATTTGACTCAAAAATATGAGAAAAATAATGATAATGATTTTTCATTTGAAAAAAATAAAAATAAAATTAAAAATATATAAAGTGAATAAAAAGACAATAAACATCCCTTTGTAAAACGACAAAAAGAAAAACTTATCTAGGTGTGGTAATCGATTCCAGTTATTATGACATGCATTTTAAATTAAGCAACATGTTCTTCCTATACTACTAATTTATAAACTTTTTTTCAACTTATTGAGATGAAATCAAGTCTCTTTTGAACATGTTGTCTCTAGATCACGAACCTTCTTCGGCTAGCAGCGCCCGAAAGATTTTTGCTAGTGTGCCTTTCTCATTTTTATTTTCTCTCAACTCACTGTCACCTTATGGTGCCCATGAAGATTTTCACCAACTCTATCATTTTTATTTTTCTCACAACTCACTGTCGCCTTATGGTGACCAGGAGGGTTTTCACTAATAAGACTCTCTTATTTTTATTTTTCTCACATTTTTTATCCTGATGAAGGAAAGTATTGTCCAAAATATAAAACATTATATACTCATAACATGCTTAGTATTGATATTCTTAAAGATTGATCTGAAGGTCTTTATTTGATTGTAACTTGACTTTTGAATATGGTTAGAGATAACGGGATGAGGCTCAAAATATACATAACATAGGGTGAGGTTTACAACTTTTGAAATCGACTCATAAAGAAAATAACTTTTGCCCCATTTTTTTTTTAAACTGGGTAACTTGAATTTTACTTGGTCGTATCGAACTCCAGAGTAGGGCTACCTACATATCCTGTCATAGCAAGAATCAGGTCAAACATAGTTCAAACATCTTTTGTTCTTTTGCTTGATTTATTTTTCTTTTTCTCTCTCTTTTTTTTTCTTTGATTTTCTTTCTTTTTGAGACTTTTTTCTACTCTATTTCTTTTTTTCTTGACACTCTTTCTTACTCTATTTTTTGGGCAGTTTTTGCTTTTTTTTTTTTAATTTTCAAACTCAATTTTAATTTCAAAATAGGGATAAGAAAGAAAATAAAACTATATGTCAAAAGGGGTAACAAATGATGATACGATATTTGAATAGCAGAATGAAATGTCTTCGTTATATCAATCCTTAAAAATGCAAGTCCACAACATGCAATTTGAGAATCGAACATAAAGATCATGCACATTTTTTTCCAACGTTGACCTTGACTGAGCACGTATGCCACTTCTTATGCACTTGTTAAACACAAAGGTCCAATTATGTTCAGATTCCTCCTATTAATGGATTATGCATTTTTGGAGCTAATTTTCTTTTGCTTCTCCTGACATTTGAGACTATATATTTTTTGATTGATCCCACTTAAAATGCTTGAGATGAACTTTCTCATTGAAGACAAAGTCATTTTTTAATTCGCAAAATGATTGCCTCAATATATTGAAGTGAGGCTGTAATTCAGTCAACAAACATCTCAACACTTTGCTATTTCCTTCTATTCTCTTTTTTTAACTTAATTTCTTGGTTCGATGTTTTAGGATTAGAATGGGTTTAAAGATCAATCTGTGAATTCAGCATGCATATCATATCGCTAGAATCACCATGGAAAGAGCTCTCTGAAGAAAACAAAGACAATTAAATAATATATATTGAAAAATAAAAATAAAAATAAAAGGGACAAACATTTTGTTGATAGAAAGATAGAAGGGTTTGAAAAGAAACAATAGTAAAATAAGACAAGATAGATCCCAAACTACAACCCTAAAATAATTCGGGTAGCAGAAAGAAAAACAAAATAGACTATCAAAACTCCTACCTCATTGGGAGCAGAGTGACTTTCAAATTGCCGAACATAATATTTCAACCACTAATTTGCACGTTGGCCTTAATGGGGTATCCACAATCATTGATACATCATCAATTTTTCTTCTTGACTCCAAAGTATCCTAAATTATTCTGAATTGCCTGAGTTGTAGCCTTAAGGACTACTCGACTTGAAAACTTTTCAGATTCGATTTCATTTTCAACCATTATGTCAATTTTTATTATTTCAATTAAGATTTTACCTACATTAGAAAGTAGGTGTTTAAAGTACCCGTGCTCTTGTGGTTGGAAGAAGACATCAATCATCTCTTTTCACTGATCCAGATTCCTACGGAATCAACTAATTTTGCATTACTTCATTTTTGGACTATGTGCCCACTTTGTGGGTCACCTCTACTGTATGAATGAGATGCCAATTTAACCACAAATCAACCACCTTAATACTATTTTGACTTTAGAAATAAAAAATGCATTAGGATTCCATGCTTTCAAAATTTTATCTTAAGAATATCACCGAATCCGCTAAGGGTTGCCTATGTATCTCATCAAGGTGAGAATCAAGTGTGCTTAGTTCATGAAGACCATGCAAATTAAATTTTTATTTTCAAAAATTTCATCATAATTAAAGAAAATAATCATTATATTTGAAGGACAAGTAACTCTCTTATGTTTCACCAAGTTTCCTTAAGCCAGTTAACAATCAAAATGGACCTTCTAAATAAATGTCAAAGAGCACATATGATGAACATGTTGGTCATTATAAAGAGGGACACCTGTCCTAGACCGACCTGACCCCTGTGTCAAGTCCCAATAAATCAAATGCATATGATGTAGATAAAGTGGAGCCTAATAAGGATAATCACGTCTGAGTCTTAGTTCTACTAGGTTTATCCTAATAGGGATAGGTGTCTAGACTGACTTACCCAAGAGGACACTCGAGTTAGGGAGGGACAACTTGTTTAGTAGCAATGTTATTTTGACTTCATTATTGATCTGAACCCCGCCTAACATGTGTGATTAATAAACCTCCACCAGGTACCTTGCCACTTCGACTATCTCAAGAAGAAGGTAGGATGCATACTCTGTATTTCTTTTATCCTATATTTTAGAGACTCAGAGGGGGTGAGCAAGAAAAAACAGTTTATAATAAAATTCAACAATATAAAAGTGAATAATGAGCGGCAAGTAGAACATTAGGACAACAAACACAATATCTAAATAATTAAAGTAAGTAAAATCCAATACCAAAAGCTCGAATTCTGGTTATCCCCAGCGGAGTCATCAAAGATGTCACACCCTTTTTTCGTCGTGGTGTCGAAGGGTTGCTCCAATTAATGTGATAATTTTGAATAGGGATTAGTTAATTTACAGAGTCTCCACTTGGAATTGAGTTATGGTGTTCAAGTCACCGTATTAAATTCCTGATCAAAAGGATCGTTCGAAGGGTTTTCCAATTAAAGTGACAGTATTGAATATGGATTATTTTATTTACAGAGTCACCATTTGAAATTGAGTTATGGTGTTGCAAGTCACCTTTTGAATCCCTAGTCAAAATGAAATGACTCTTTTTTTTGGTCTGCAAAAACAAAAGACTGGGTAAAGAAATTCTGAGAGGAAGGTATGAGGCCTCCCTTGAGTCCCTTGATTCTAGTATGGTCGTTTTTATCAACTTATACTCAACTTAACTTATTTTTGATAAATTGTGTTGGAAGTTCTTAATTGTCTCATATTTAATGTCTACTTTCTGTCTATAACCCTTGTATTAAGTTAGTGAAAAATAATTTTTAGAGTCAATCTTTGCCGAGGTGCAACGTTGCATACTCGAATTATTTTTAAACGTCTCTAAAAGATGTGTACGCTGCATTCCGACTCTAGAAAAATATATTAAACATGCCTAAAGTTTATCTAGCGTTAAAACACATTTTTTTCGTCTCTTGTAAACTCGAGATATTTTATCTTATTCATTTTTATTCCTTTTCTTTCAATATTTGTAACAAATTCTAGACTAATCTGTAACTCGCTTCACCCTTTTACAAATATATATTTTTTACTCCCTTTTTTCAATTATGATGGATCTTGAATTAATTCATAACCCTCCTATTTTACCTCACCTTAATAAGAAAAATACTCAAGCTTTAAAATTGATTTAGGCCTAAGAAAGGTATTTTAATAGTATAAATAACATAAATACCAACTCTTTTGAAAGTAATTACACACTCTCCCACTTTTTTAATTACTTTACTCTCTCTCCCTATTAATATACATAACATAGCCGACATATACACAACATTTTGTGTATATGTTGGGATTTTTATAATAATTTTAGGGAGTTAGGATTTTTTGTAATAATAGAAATATAAGTTGTGTATTTGTGTAATTTTTAGATTTTAATAACGAGAGAGTTGAGCCAACAATTATTATGCCACCTTGAGATTAAACATGTCAAACGGGCCGGGTTGACCCGGCCCAACCCAGTCCGAACTGGCCCACTTAATAAAACCGGCCCAGTTTGACCCGGTCCGGTCAGCCCATGGGCTGTAGGGTCCCGGGTCCCGTGCCGGTTAAATATTTTTGGTTGGGCCCGGTTAACCTGGCCCAGCCAAGATAAGTTTTTTTTTTAATTTTGATATTTGGGCCAAACTAGCCGTTGGCCCAATGGCTATATAGCCGTTTTTGGGTCCAAACGGCTAGTTTGGGCCTATTTATTTAAAAAAATAAAAAAATTCATTTAAAATATTTTTTAATCCCAAAAAAAATTCTATAAATACCCTACACCTTCAAATCATTTTTCACACAATCTTTCACTCTCTCGAGTCTCATTCTCTCTCAAATCTCAATTCTTAATTCTCAAATATTCAATATATTTAATTTTCTAAAGTGCTCACTTTAATTTTTTAATTTTGCGACTACAAAGCACGAGTGGAAGTTTCTAAAGTCTCAACCTTCAGATACTTCCCAAATTTGGTATTGTCGTTCCATCTCTTATATTTAATTTTTATTTATTGTATTAATTTTAAAATATTTAATTTTATTATATTTGTGTATTTTGAATTTTTTTATTTTAATTTATATTATGGATAAATTAAGAAACCTCGCTACTAAAGGTGTTAAAATTTTTTGTCCCGAAAGCGGTAGTGGTAGTAAAAAATGAATTACAGTGGTAGAGGTACTTCAAGTAGTAGATATACCCGTGTGCCTTCGCCTCTGGTACCGCTTGGTACACCTTTTGAGGAAGAAATAGGTGTAGGTGCTCACGATATGGATTATGTAGAAGCTCGGGAAAATTATGGTATAGAAGAAGAAAATGAAGTAGATGCGGTTAATTTAGACGAAGATGATGAAAATATTGGTGAGACACCCGCAGTAGGAAATGCTAATGTTAGATCTGAATCGGTTAATCTCCTTTCCCATCCTCCCCGTGCCCCAAGAGCTCATAAAATAACTAGTATTGCATGACAATTTTTTGAACGTATATCAGATACTGAGTTGCAATGCAATATTCGTCAACAAATATATAAGCATAAAAGCGGAGGCAAGCAAGGGGGTACGGGTAGTTAATGAGACATATAGGTGATGCTCACGAAAGAGAGTTAAATATTGCACGAGGTGGTGGGGATGTTGGTAGGCCAATGCAAACTAGAATGGACCCAGCAACCGGTCAGGTAACGAAAAAGTATAATAAATTGAGGGACCGAAAAGAAATAGCTAAAATGGTAGCTGTGGGTTGTTTACCTTTTAGTTTTCCTTCTTCTGATGCCTTTATTCATTATATTCAAGCAATTTATAATCCTATGTTCAATGGTATTCCTATAAGTACTTGTCGGTCTGATATTTTTAGACTTCATTCACAATATTGTCTTTTATTTATCAACATTGTTAAAAAATATTCAATGTAGATTGTCCCTAACTTCTGATCTTGGTCGTGCTGTAAATAAAAATGATTATTTAACCGTTACTTGTCACTGGATGGATAGTAATTTTGTGATGCAAAAACGTATTCTTGCTTTTTTATATGATAAAGATCGTAAACATACTAGAGATTTTATTGCTGATTCTATTGTTAAAGTTGTCGTATTTTATGGTATCGAAAATAAAATCTTATGTGTTGCTTTTGATAATGCTTCTAACAACAAGACTGCTATAAAAAAGTTAAAATCTAAGCTATCTCCGCCATTGCCTGAAATTTTTCATATTAAGTGTGTGTCATTGTAATGCTCCGAATCTGGTAACCGAAACGCTACACGGTTCCCATGACCCCGAAGGACCACAAACTAACCCATGACTGATATCTGTAACCTGAAAACTGAATAATAGTAATAATATCATAAATGCAGAAACATGAACTGAAAGGCCATAAGGTTCAATACTAGTACTTAGCTGAAAAATATGCTATAACAATACCAAAACAACTGAGATAATTGTTTGAACATACTGTACTCTGAAAGTCTCTAAACTGTCTGAATAAGGAGTTGATGGGACATGTCCCCAACTAACTCTAACTACTAAAATAAACTAAAAACTAAAATAGTAATGTGATCATCATGTCTTCGAAGGATGACGACTCACTGCTTACTCTGATCGCTGAACTGGGATGCTACTGGTTCTCTGGAGATCGTGCTTCTAAACCTATGGTATAAGACACCATAGCGCAAATGTGTCACTACTTTGAATGTATTGGTATGCAAGTGAGGTAGGCTGAATGCAATAGGTTCATATGCATGAACAATACTAATTGACTGACTAACATGAACATAAGAATATATACATGCATACGTAACTGTAACTGAGATTATGATAAGACTGAATACTGAGTTCTGACTACTGAGTCTACTGACATTGACATTTGAGTCACTGATGAGTGATAAACTAATACTGTATTATTGAATACTGAGGGTCTGATACTATGTTACTGATACATGGATAACTATGTCTGATAGTTCTGATTATGAAGAACTGGCCTGGTTGACTGTATCTAACAGTCCTGAAGCTGAATACTAATAACATAAGTTCTGATATAACTGATAACATGAGTGACTGTATCTGATAGTCCTAAATCTAATGGAACTAGCTGAGTTTCATACTGTATCTTTGTAACTAAATCTGAGATCAGTCCTATTTAGCAGGTGATCTCTAAATCTGATGATACCATTACTGATTGACCATAGTTGAGATCAGTCCTGTCTAGTGGGTGATCCCAAAGTCTATTTATAATGATAAGGAGTGGCTGCATCTGACAGTCCTAAATCTATCCTACTGAGCTGAATTGACTGTATCTAACAGTCCTGATTTTGTAACTGAAACTATGGAATGTATCCATCTAACCGACAGGCCCCATACTAAGATAACTAGGGTCTAACCTGTAACCCCAGTTGGAAGGGTGTCAGTACCACGCCACTGGTAAAGACAACTACTGTGGAGTCAGTCCCACTCTAGCGGGTGACCCCTGAGATCAGTCCTATACATTTAAATGCGCTAACGGGTGATCCTTGAGTATGTCAATCCTATCTAACGGGTGATATCTCGTACCTACGCTGGCTACGTAGTTCTGGAACTTAGGGATTGCTTCTAGGGATCTCAATCCTATCAAGCGGGTAAGTTCTCATCCCTAGGCTCGCTCGATGCTGAATCCTACTCCCATTTGAAAGACTCTGAACTGATTAACTGAGCTAAACTGATTAACTGAACTAAAATGATACTAGTGGTATTGTCTAGCAAAGCTAAACTGAATTTACTGAGTTCCATTGACTGACGGAATGTACTGAGTTCTGAGGACTGACTGAGAGTACTGTAGTTACTGAGATTGACTGGGAATACTAAGGTTACTGAGATTACTGAGTACTGAGATCACTGAAATTATTGAACTACTGAGATTACTGAGATTTTTGAGTTTTCCTGAGTTACATGATTGACTGAGTTCTATGGATCATGGCTTGACTGAGAGTATCATGAAAACATGACATAGCTCTAGGCACACAACTAATATTTTGGGTACACAAGTGCCCCCAGGACTCGATGGAAAGAAACTGACATAGCATGACTTACTTGAACGCATGACTAACATCATAATCCATAATTCATATACTGAAGCACTTCATTAAACATATTATATGCATAAACTTGTACATAATTTGGGATTTCATGATATTATACTAGTTGGTCACTTTTCCTTCATATAGGCATTTAATCAAACACATGGTAGGCATGGTACATATAAACATCATTATACAATAATTAAACATCATAATTCAACTCTAATTTCATCATCTTAGGGTTTCATCATAGGTTCACATGAATATACATCTATACAAATCAATTCCACATAACATTGATCACCCAACATAGATTTGAATTCAATTGATCATTCTCAACATAAACAAAACAAACCCAACATGAAATTCATAAAGAAATCCATAAACTTGAACTTAGAAAAGAGATTCTTGGGCTTCATGGACAAAAAGAGTCCATGAATGAACACTATGCATACCTTAGTTCGTGATTTCATGAAGATTGACGATGAAACCTTCTTGAATTTATATCCCTAATAGAAACCCTAGCTTGTTCTTAAGAGAACTTGAGAGAAACTAGTATATTTTGGGTGAAGAATGGCTAAATCACGTGTTATTGGGTTTAAATAAGGGTAGGAAATTGACCCTTTTAACCCTTGGATGCGTCTTTAATTTCTGAGAAAATTTTTCGATTTTCATCTTTGGTGCGACGCGCCACTATGGTGCCAGGTCACTGGAAAGTGACAAATGAAAATTTGCATGGCGGCGTGACGTGGAGCTATCGCGTTGCCACCTTGTCTGCAACCTGGAAGTTTGGCGCGATGCGTCACTATCGTGGAGCAACGCTGGAAATTGACAATTGCCATTTGAGCTATCTCCGCGACGTGCTGAAGGCTCAGGTGATACACTGTCTGACTAAAAAGGCTCTAACTCTTCACCCGGGTGTCGGATTTGGGCGAATTTGGTATCGATGGAAAGCTTATTCGATTCCCCACATGATTAAAAATGAAAATCTTGAAAATACCATATGTAAAAAAGTGGATTCATCTTTCAAAAAAAGCTTCTAACATTCTTGGAAAACTTTTCAAGTTAGGAAAAGTACGGGGTATTACAATATATATAATTTAATTGTAAAAGATGGTCTTGAGTTTTTTGAGTTTTATATTGAAAAAATCCGTCTTGCTGTTAGTTTTATTGAAGGAAATAATCAGAGATCGAGAATTAGAGAATTTAAAGTTAAATATCAAGAAAATGGACTTGCACCGATATTGATGCCTGAGGAAATTGATATTAGATGGAATTATACGTATGATTTTTTAAAAATTTGTTATAAATATAGAGTTTCTATTACACTAGATTTTAACCAACATTGCAGTTCATTTGCTAATTCTGCTGATTGCATGCTACATGATTCTGATTGGGTTGTAATTAATGACCTTGTTAAGTTTTTAGAAAAATTATATGTAGCTATGGTTGAATTTTTCGATGCTTATTATCCTACTGTTTATAATATTTTTTCATATATAGTCGATATTTCTAGTTTGCTCAAAGAATATAAAAATAAAGAATGTTATAAAAAAGTTGGTGCCATGTTTACTAAATTTAAAAAAAAAATCCTGATTCCCCCTATTTACTTGGTTGGTGCTATGCTAAATCCGTGCATGAAATATAATACTATGTGCCACTTTAGTACTATTATTTATGCTAACTTAGTAATAAATAAAAATAATGATTCTGAACAAGTACAACCTGATTTGTGGACGACTATGGGTGATGCGAATGAATACATAGAAAAATTATATAATCACTATGCTGATTTAGTTGATTTAGTCGTACCTACAAATATCACTCCAACTGTCGCTCCTCATCCTCCCGAGGATTCATCATCTTCTAAAAAGCTGGCATGTAGTGATTTTCCTATTTCTTTTATGATTTACCTTGTTGGAACAGTGTTAATGACAGAGCTTACACATCAACTTATTGGGAAGAGCTGAAATATTATCTTCGGTCGCCGCCAGAGGATCGCAGAGGACGGATCAACACGTTGAATTGGTGGAGGAGTAATGAAACACAATATCCTGTGATTTTAAGATTAGCTAGAGATATCTTGAATGTTCCAATGTCAATTGTTGCATCAGAGAGTGCCTTTAGTCAGGGACGACAGCAGCTTGGAGACAACCGAAACTCATTGGGAAGCAATGCAATGAATGTTCTAGTTTACCTAAGAGATTGGATTAGAGCGGAAAGAAGAAACCAAGGAATGGAACCAGAGCCGAACGACGAGCAGAAACTTAAAGAAATTATGTCTTCATGGGAGAACTCAGAAGAATCAAGTCTAATGCATAGTTTTGCTCCCGTTAACTTTGACTATCCTATGCAAGTTTCCATTAATATTAACATGAATGAGTTAGAAAAAATGATGCATAATTTGTAGATTTTTCATTCATGTAAATTATAAATTTTGGATCATTTCGCACTCAATAAAATTCAACATTCATTCACTCCTTGGTCTTTACTTTGTAATTTTTTTCATTTAATGATTTAAATTGAATTTCTAGTTTAAATTAAAAACTTAATTCTAATATATTATTAATTTACTACCAAGTATTATTAATTTGTTATATTAAGTAGCATATATGTTTTGTATATTTGTGTATATATCTTCTATAGATGTGTATATTTAATGTATATATATGTATACGTTTTATAAATTGTATATATATTGTAGTACATGTTTTATTTAAAGTAGTACACATATATTGAATGGTGCGTATATATATGTATATATCTTCTATAGACGTGTATATTTAACGTATGTATATGTTTTATGAATTAGTATATGACTATATATATATAGTAATGTATATATATTATAGTAATGTATATATATTGTAGTATATTTTATTTAAAATAGTATATATATATTGAATAGAGCGTATATATGTGAATATATCTTCTATAAACGTGTATATTTAACGTATACATGTGTATATGTTTTATAAATTAGTATATAACTATATAACTATATAACTATATAACTATATAAC